>NC_052310.1:77010499-77195499 GCF_016432855.1 Salvelinus namaycush
ATAAACCATGCAATAATCTGAGACGGCGCTCAGAAATATAATAAAATTAGCCGCCATTTTGGAGTCAACAGAAACCAGAAAATACATGATAAATGTTTCCTTACCTTTGATGACCTTCATCAGAATGCAGTCCTAGGAATCACAGGTCCACAATAAATGCTTGATTTGTTCGATAATGTTCGTTATTTATGTCCAATTAGCTACTTTGGTTAGCGTGTTTGGTAAACAATTCCAAAGTCACAAAGCGCGTCCACTATAACGTGACGAAATGTCCAAAAGTTCCGTAACAGTCAGTAGAAACATGTCAAACGATGTACTGAATCAATCTTTAGAATGTTGTTAACATACATCTTGAATAACGTTCCAACCCGGAGAATTAGATTGACTTCAGATGAGCGGTGGAACGGAGGTCCTCCTCATGTGATCGCGCATGGTGAAAGCATGGTCAAAGCATGGTCAGCTCGTGGCAGTGGTGACTAATTCCTGTCTCCTTCGCCCCCCTTCACATTATAGTCATCAGACAAAGTTCTATTGACTGTTGACATCTAGTGGAAGCCGTAGGAAGTGAAAATTCATCAATATCTCGCTGTAATTTCAATGAGAGCTTGGTTGAAAATCTGCCACCTCAGAAAAAATCCAAACAGGAAGTGGAACTTCTCAGGTTTTTGCCTGCCATATGAGTTCTGTTATACTCACAGACATAATTCAAACCGTTTTAAAAACTTCAGAGTGTTTCCTATCCAATACGAATAATAATATGCATATATTAGCAACTGGGACTGAGGAGCAGGCAGTTTACTATGGGCACCTCTGTGCACCTTTCATCCAAGCTACTCAATACTGCCCCTGCAGCCATAAGAAGTTAAGCAAACAGAGTATGCTCACTCAGAAGCGGCGCTTCTAGTGGCCATTTTACCTAGTAATCCGTTTTACCTCATTTCTACCAGCATGTCACATGTGCAACCAGAGGAAAAAAACTGCTAGACCACCTTTACTCCACACACAGCTTTTCAAAGCTTTTGATTCCTGCTTACAAGCGAAAAGTCAAGCAGGAAGTACCAGTGACTTGCTCAATACGGAAGTGGTCTGACCAGCCTTTCAAAGCTCTTGATTCCTACTTACAAGCAAAAAGTCAAGCAGGAAGTACCAGTGACTTGCTCAATACGGAAGTGGTCTGAGCAGCCTTTCAAAGCTCTTGATTCCTACTTACAAGCAAAAAGTCAAGCAGGAAGTACCAGTGACTTTCTCAATACGGAAGTGGTCTGATGACGTGGATGCTACGCTACAGGACTGTTTTGCTAGCGCAGACTGGAATATGTTCCAGGATTTATCCGATGGCATTGAGGAGTTTACCACATCAGTCACTGGCTTCATCAATAAGTGCATCGATGATGTCGACCCCACAGTGACCGTTCGTACATATCCCAACCAGAAGCTATGGATTACAGGCAACATCTGCACCGAGTTAAAAGCTAGAGCTGCCACCTTCCAGGAGCAGGATACTAATACGTACGCTTATAGGAAATCCCGCTTTCCGATGAACCATCAAACAGGCAAAGCTTCAATACAGGACTAAGATTGAATCCTACTAAACTGGCTCTGACGTTTTGTCGGATGTGACTGGGCTTGCAAACTATTACAGATTACAAAGGAAACTCAGCCACAAGCTGCCCAGTGACGCGAGCCTATCAGACGATCTAAATGCCTTCAATGCACGCTTTGAGGCAAGCAACACTGAACCATGCAATGGAGCCCCAGCTGTTCTGGACGACTATGTGATCACGCTCTCCGTAGCCGATGTGAGCCGAAACACGTCAACATTCACAAGGCTCCAGGGCCAGACGGATTACCAGGATGCGTACTCAGAGCTTGCGCTGACCAACTGGCAAGTGTCTTCACTGACATGTTCAACCTCTCCCTGACTGAGTCTGTAATGCCTACATGTTTCAAGCTGACCACCATAGTCCCTGTTCCCAAGAATGCCAAGTTAACCTGCCTAAATGACTACCGCCCAATAGCACAGACATCTGAAGTGCTTTGAAAGGCTGGTCATGGCTCACATTAACTTCTCTGCGCTACGCATCCCTAATACGGGATCACTTTCCTAAACAACCGCTAGAATTGCAGGGCGCCAAATGCATAAATATTACTAAAAATATTTATAATCATGCAATCACAAGTGAAATATACCAAAACACAGCTTAGCTTGTTGTTAATCCACCTATCGTGTCAGATTTTATCACAAAAAAACGCCATTTGGGTTGCGCGTTATGATGAAAAAAACTACAGCCTCGTTCCGGTCCTGAAAGGAAGATGGAAATTTCCAAACGTATCAGATTAAAAAATATCACTAAAAATATTTATAATCATGCAATCACAAGTGAAATATACCAAAACACAGCTTAGCTTGTTGTTAATCCACCTATCGTGTCAGATTTTGAAAATATGTTTTACAGCGAAAGAAATCCAAGCTTTTGTGAGTGTAGCTTTCAATGCTATAACAGCTTAGCCTTATATTAGCTTGGCTAGCTTGGTCACGAAAGTAAGAAAAGCAATCAAATTAATCGCTTACCTTTGATAATCGTCGGGTGTTCCCACTCACGAGACACCCAGTTACACAACAAATGTTATTTTTGTTCGATAAATATTACTTTTATCACAAAAAAAACACCATTTGGGTTGCGCGTTATGATGAAAAAACAAAAGCCGTGTTCCGTTCGACAAATCCCAAAAAGTATCCGAAATGGTCGTAGAAACATTTAAAATGTTTTTTATAATCAAACCTCAGGTTGTCTTTAACTTTTACCGCCTCTCAACCCCGGATCCGGGATCACCCCCCACCCCCCCCACACTGATTAGCATCGCTAGCATAGCGTCACAATTAAATAGTAGCATCTAAATATCATTAAATCACAAGTCCAAGACACCAAATGAAAGATACAGATCTTGTGAATAAAGCCACCATTTCAGATTTTTTAAATGTTTTACAGGGAAGACAAAATATGTAAATCTATTAGCTAACCACGTTAGCAAAAGACACCACTTTCCTAACTCCATCAGTTTCTTACTCCATCAGGTGCTATCACCAATTCGGCCAAATAAAGATATTGATAGCCACTAACCAAGAAAAAACCTCATCAGATGACAGTCTGATAACATATTTATTGTATAGGATAGGTTTTGTTAGAAAAATGTGCATATTTCAGGTATAAATCATAGTTTACAATTGCACCCACCATCACAACTCGACTAGAATAAATACACAGAGCAACGTGTATTACCTAATTACTAATCATAAAACATTTCTTAAAAATACACAACTCACAGCAATGGAAAGACACAGATCTTGTGAATTCAGACAATATTTCAGATGTTCTAAGTGTTTTACAGCGAAAACACAATAAATCGTTATATTAGCATACCACATATGCAAACGTTACCCGACCATTGATTCAAGCCAAAGAGAGCGATATCGTTATCATCGCCAAAATATATTAATTTTTTCACTAACCTTCTCAGAATTCTTCCGATGACACTCCTGTAACATCATATTACAACATACATATAGAGTTTGTTCGAAAATGTGCATATTTAGCCACAAACAACCGTGGTTATACAATGACAATACTAGCAAAACTAGCCTGAAAATGTCGGACGCCATCTTTCACAGTGATCTTGTCTCATGGATAACTATTCATAAACTTGACTAAAAAAATATAAGTTGGACAGCTATCGAAAGACAAATTAGTTCTTAATGCAATCGCTGAATTACATTTCTAAAATTATCCTTACTGTGCAATACAGGGTTCGCCAAGCGAAGCTATACCAAACAAAATGGCGGAATATGCGTTTAAAATTTTTCGACAGAACAACGATTTACCATCTTAAATATTTCTTACTATGAGGTGATCTTCCATCAGAATCTTGGGCAATGTATCCTTTCTTGGGTCTAATCTTCTTTTGGTCGAAAGATGTCCTCTGTCCGTCGAAATGCCCACTAACGTTCGACCGGGACCCCGAAACGTGCCCAAAGCTTCAAAGAGCATCACATAGAAATGCCTCAAAATCGCACTAAACGGATATAAATTGCTATAAAACGGTTTAAATTAACTACCTTATGATGTTTTTAACACCTATAACGAGTAAAAACATGACCGGCGCTATATTACTGGCTAAACCAAGGCTTGGAAAAAGCCCAGTCCGACGTCCTTCTTGCGTTGAGCGCAGGGTCCAAAAGAACGCTACTTCCGGTATTTGGTGATTTATAGAGGCACTGATTGCGCAATCGACTCCATTCAAATTGTCACCACTTACTGACATCTAGAGGAAGGCGTGGGCAGTGTTTGTATCCTCATAGGATTTACAGGGACTTTAAAACTGATCTGGAACCAGAGGCCAAGATTTCTGAAATCTCACACACTGGGAGGAAAAGTGCTGTAGAATGAGTTCTGTTTCACTCAGAGACATAATTCAAACGGCTATAGAAACTAGAGAGTGTTTTCTATCCAATAATAACAATAATATGCATATTGTACGAGCAAGAATTGAGTACTAGGCAGTTTAATCTGTAGAGCAAATTATGCTAATGCGAAACAGCACCCCCTATAGTGGCAAGAAGTTAACAAACATAATCGATAATATTTCAACCGGAGCATAACCTATTCATTAAGAGAGAAAATGAAAATGGTGAGCTCCTCCCGCGTGCGCAGGAAATATTCAGAGGACACCTGACCTCTTTTGAAACATCTCGCTCATTTTTCAAAATAAAAGCCTGAAACTATGTCTAAAGCCTGGTCACAGCCTGAGGAAGCCATTGGAAAAAGAATCTGGTTGATACCCCTTTAAATGGAGGTTAGACAGGCCAGGAAACAACGTTTTTTTTTTATATCACTTCCGGGTTAATTTTTCTCAGGATTTCGCTTGCAGAATAAGTGTTGTTTTTCTCACAGACAATATTTTGACAGTTTTGGAAACTTTGGAGTGTTTTCTATCCTAATCTGTAAATTATATGCATATTCTACGATCTGGGCCAGAGACAATTTCCGTTTACGTTGGGTACGTTATTTGAAAAAAAAAAAACATTCTGACCCCTAGCGCTAAGAGGTTTTAATACCATCATCCCAGAAACCCTAGACCCACTTCAATTCGCATAATGCCCAAACAGTTCCACAGATGATGCAATCTCCATTGCACTCCACACTGCCCTTTCCCTCCTGGACAAAAGGAACACCTACGTGAGAGTGCTGTTCATTGACTACAGCTCAGCTTTGAACACCATAGTTCCCTCAAAGCTCATCACTAAGTCCCTTCCTGTACTGCCTGTTCACCCATGACTGCGTGTTCATACACAACTTTAACACCATCATTAAGTTTGCCGATGACACAACGGTGGTAGGCCTGATCACTGACAATGATGAGACATCCTACAGGGAGGAAGTCAGAGACCTGGCAGTGTGATGCCAGGACAACAACCTCTCCCTCAATGTGAGCAAGACAAAAGTGCTGATCGAGGACTACAGAAAAAGGGGGGGCAAGCTTCTACCCCCAAGCCATAAGACTGCTGAACAGGTAATCAAATGGCTACCCCAACTATTTGCATTGACCCCTTTTTTTTTAAAGATGCTGCTACTCACTGTTTATTATCTATGTATAGTCACGTTACACCTAGCTACATGTACATATTACCTCAATTACCTCAACTAACCTGTACCCCCCACATTGACTCGGTACCGGTACCCCATTTATATAGCTTCGTTATTGTTATTTTATTGCGTTACTTTGTTTAATTTTTTATACATTTTTAGCAAACGTTTTATTTTTATAAAAATCAGCAAAGGGCTTGGTTAAGGGCTTGTAAGTAAGCATTTCATGGTACACCTGTTGTATTCGGCGCATGTGACGAATAACATTTGATTTGATTTGACACACACACAGCCCATTTCTGATTACAAAACATAACAGAGGGCACACAATAAAGTAATAATATATCCAAGGGTAGTGGTACCACCATCAAAGCATTGTGTCCAGGCACCGTCTATAGCTGCTGGAAGATGTTTGGGGGTGGGGTGCGGAGATTTTTTTTCATGTGGGGGGGGGCAGTTAGTAGTGGCAGATTTTTAAAAAATTGCACACACTACAGATGGCTATCAGTCTGCTAATACAGGACTAGTAAAGCCCAGTGCACTACCTTTGTGAAAACAAACCTTTATATTAAGAGGACAGACGTTTTGCTGTGAAGTAATAATGTATTTCAATGGAAAAGTGATTAAACCAACAGTGCCACATTTTGTTTTTACTTCAGTGTTTTTCTCTTATATGAATTCGATTTTTTTTATGATTCACTTACGATTGATTTAAAAATTATGCTGATCGATTTGACAGAAGGTTATGGAACAATGCAACATAAATAATGTTGATGATATCAAGCCTTTAGAGATGATCAATTTTCTCTCAGAATATATTTTTGTTATCATGTTGTCGTACTGTGCCAGTGGAAACGCCATTTCAATCAGCTACTAGACATAGTGGTGGATCTGACTGTGGGACCTTCAGAACGACCCAAATGGCACGCATACAGTACTTATTGTATCTACCAGGACTTATTTTAATATATTGTGTGTTTTAGTGCGAAGGATGTATTCTGTGTGATTAAATATATTCTTTATTAGACTATGCTGAGATAAACAAAATCACTTGACGGTGTTGTGATGCTTTACTGGCTCTGGGGATAATATCAAATCAAATCAAATCAATTTTTATTTGTCACATGCGCCAAATACAACAGGTGTAGACCTTAAAGTGAAATGCTTACTTACAAGCCCTTAACCAACAATGCAGTTTTAAGAAAAATACCTAAAAATTTAAAGAAATAAAAGTAACAAACAATTAAAGAGCAGCAGTAAAATAACAATAGCGAGGCTACATACAGGGGGTACCAGTACAGAGTCAATGTGCGGGGGTACCGGTTAGTCGAGGTAATTGAGGTAATATGTACATGTAGTTACAATTATTAAAGTGACTATGCATAGACAATAACAGAGACCAGAATCAGCGTAAAATAGGGGGGGGGGGGGGGGGGGCAATGCAAATAGTCTGGGTAGCCATTTGATTAGATGTTCAGAAGTCTTATGGCTTGTGGGTAGATGCTGTTTAGAAGCCTCTTGGACCTAGACTTGGCGCTCCGGTACCGCTTGCCGTGCTGCAGCAGAGAGAACAGTCTATGACTAGGGTGGCTGGAGGCTTTGACAATTTTCGGGCTTTCCTCTGACACCACCTGGGATAGAGGTCCTGGATGGCAAGAGGCTTAGCCTAGGTGATGTACTGGGTCGTACTCACTAACCTCTGTAGTGCCTTGCGGTTGGAGGCCGAGCAATTGCCATACCAAGCAGTGATGCAACCTGTCAGGATGCTCTCGATGGTGTAGCTGTAGAACCTTTTGAGGATCTGAGGACCCATGCCAAATCTTTTCAGTCTCCTGAGGGGGAATAGGTTTTGTCGTGCCCTCTTCACGCCTGTCTTGATGTGCTTGGACCATGTCAGTTTGTTGGTGATGTGGACACCAAGGAACTTGAAGCTCTCAATCTGCTCCACTACAGCCCCGTTGATGAGAATGGGGGCGTACTCGGTCGATCTTTTCCACAATCATCTCCGTTGTCTTGATCACGTTGACCACGTTGAGGGAGAGGTTGTTGTCCTTGCACCACATGGTCAGTTGACCTGATGTGATGATGACCAAAATACATTACTTTCTAAATTAAAAAAGAAAATCACTTTTCTGGTAACCTGCTTTCTGTAATATGGAAATAATTATGCCTTCAACTGAAATGTGTCTTCCGCATTTAACCCAACCCCACTGAATCAAAGAGGTGCCAGGCGGCTGCCTTAATTATCATCCATATCTTCGGCGCCTGGGGAAATGCCTTGCTCAGGTGTAGAATGACAGATTTCTACCTTGTCAACTCGATCCAGCAACCTTTCGGTTACTGGCCCAACGCTCTAACCACTAGGCTACCTGCCACCCCGTATGATGATGGTGATGCTGGTGAATATGATGAGTATGAAGAAGATGATGATGATGGTGATAATAATGGTGATGGTGATGTTGGTGAATATGAAGATGATGAACCTTTTGTTGCTACAGGGACCCATCCTCCCCTATTAAGGTTCCACCAACCTACTGTGATTTCTGCTAATAGCAGCCGTTTAGCTGGTTAAACAAAGGTTAGCCATGTGTTGGCAAAAATGTACTTTCAAGTCAAGAAAGCTTAGCAGCAGCCGGTGGCACTGGTATTAGGTATTAGTTATTCTCCTCTTTTGTACAGTAGGCATGGAATTATAATTATGTTGCTGCTAGCAGTATTCATAAAAACCTTGAAATAAAATACTTATTTTTCCTCTTATTTTTTTCTTTTCTATATATTTTCACGGACCTGCTGCAGTATTTCACCTCAGGTTGAATACCCATGGTAACTTGATACACATATATTCCTTTGTGACAGTCAGGAAATTGTGTACTGGCCCTTTAAACCGCGACAGGAGATGGGAGGGTGGTGAGCGCAGAGAAAGTAGTGGAAAGGACTGCGCCACAGATTATCCATTATATTGACAAGATTCTCTAGTGTCCGCTCTAATAATGGAAAGAAATGTCTTCAAAAATGGAACGCGGTCAGGCGGAGGCAAGATCAGGTGGGACTAATTTAGCCAATGAGAGGGCAGTTACGCGTGTGAACAACAGGCACAACTACAATCAAATGTTTTTTTCTCAAAGTTGCCGGGATGTTATGTGTCCTACTTATATCAGTACACTCGTGACAACCTAACCATTACGAAAGGTATATTCTATCAAATAAGCCACACGGAGCGAATAAACTATTATATTTGTGTTGACCAAATTCGAAACTCTCGTTAACCTCCATACTAAAACTCTAGGATTGGTGAGCGGGAAAAAGCGCCACCTCCTGGAGAAAAATATTTAGGGAGAAATTAACCTTATCCCTCTCGCTTCGCCTCTTTCTCTCTGACTGTTCAGTGTTTTGTGCGCCACGGCACTGCAAACTTGACGGACGTAGGCTTCATTAGGACTGTGGGACCGATATCATAGCCTACCTTATTGTTGGACTCGTGGGAAATTCATAACACTTTGGAGATGAAGTAGTCAGATTCAAAAACGATTTTAGCGATATCGTATTCTGTAAAAGGAAGGTATCCTTTGTCCTTTAAAAGCGGTTGTATATTTAGACTAATCCTGCTCTGTTCAGAACTCAATTTTGAAATTCAACTTTCTCATATTCAATTTCCCAGTCTGGACTACCAGAAATCAAGGTAACATTTTGGACATATTTGTAATTGTGTGATTTGAACTGCTGAGTATTGGCTTGATTACATTTGTCTTGATTACATTTAAAATATATATATATATTGAATTATTATTGACGATCATAACGCTTAAACATATTTCATACAACGTTCAAATACCTTTGAATCGGGGAACAACATTGGTAAAAGGAAAAATAAAAATGTACATCTCATTTGAATATAAAATATGTTTGTGGAACAATCTCAGCGCCTTGCACTCTCGTCGTGTAGGGGCAGTTAGTTGGCTGGTTCCTCAATATAGGAGAGCGCAGTCTATTGTGCGTTAACTCACAACCATACAGCCTAGTCTTCCCCTTTTTGTTTATCGTGTCTGTAACTCAACCCACCGCCGATGAAGATATATTCATTGTGTTTAAAAAGGTCTTATCAACTGGGTTAGTTTTGATTAAGACCCCCATCATTACAACAATTGAACATCACCTTAGATGATCTGCCCGTCTGAAAGTTGTTGCCTGCCACTTTAAATCAATGACCTACAGGGTTAATGTATGTGTTGCTTAGGCTCATCTTTGTTACTTCTATTGTAGCGTGTGCTGGCTGCATTCATTGAAGTTGAAAATATGTGACTAGTAAAAAGTTATTGTTGTGAGTTCTGCCATCCCGAGCGAGAGAGACAAGAAATTTGAGGTACTTTCCTCCACTTTTCATTCATATTTTTTTTAATGGACTTTAATTGAGCATAAAATAGGCTTAAATGCAATATTTATTTGCGATTATGAAGTGGTTTACTGGGGGGGGGAAACATAAATGCTCCAAATAACTAGTTCCCTAATACAGTAGATAGAATGTCCTGTAGGACTTAGAAATGGCAGATGGGGTGTAATGCGTCAGTGCTCCAATAGGAAGACAGGTTATTTTAACATTACTCTACATGGGAAAACCTTGAGCATCATCATCCATCCCGTGGCATTTTAGCATGATTAGAAGTTTACTGAAGCTAACAAACTAGCCTGGAGTTATTCTGTCTGACAGTACTGAGTTAATGCTTGTGTTTACTATTAAAAACTTACACAGATTATCTCTTTCTCTCTCTCTCTCTCTCTCTCTCTCTCTCTCTCTCTCTCTCTCTCTCTCTCTCTCTCTCTCTCTCTCTCTCTCTCTCTCTCTCTCTCTCACCCCTCTCTCTTTTTTCTATCTCTTTCTCTTCCCCTCTCTCTTTCTCTTCCCCTCTCTCTCTCTTTCTCTTCCCCCCTCTTTCTCTTCCCCAACTCTCTCTTTCTCTTCCCCATCTCTCTTTTCCCCTCTCTCTCTCTCTCTTCCCCCCTCTCTCTCTCCCCCTCTCTTGCTCTCTCTCTCTATCCCCCTCTCTTTCTCTCTTCCCCTCTCTTGCTCTCTCTCTCTATCCCCCTCTCTTTCTCTCTTCCCTCCCATCTCTCGCTTCCCCTCTCTCTCTCTATCTCTCTCTCTATCTCTCTCTCTATCCCTCTCTCTATCCCTCTCTCTCTATCCCCCTCTCTCTCTCTATCCCACCCCCCTTCCCTCATATCTCTCACTCTCTCTCACCCCCATCCTCCTCTTTCCTTGCCAAATTGTCTATTTTCCAGTTCATTACCTCTGTGCCCTGAGCTTGTTATCATATTTGGCACGCCACTCGTTCCTCAGTAGATGGGTGTCACTGTATCGCATCAGCCGAGTGATTTTGATTGGACCTGATGGATAATTACAGGACATGGTATTGTGTTGCATCTAGGCAATTGAGTCATCATGTGTAGGCCAAGTACTGTAAACAGCATCGACCACGAGTAAAGCCTCTAACTTCTGCTAGGGTTTCCATTTATTTTGTCAATACTTTTCTCAAAGTTCAGTGATTATACCCCCCTTCTTGTAGCAACTGTTATTCTAAACAAAATTATTGCGACATGGTGACATGAGCTTGGCTTTGTGTTGGGTTGCACTGCAGAGCATACAGCCTCTGACCTTTGCCCTCAGATGTTGGGACTCTGACTGTACTTTAATTGAAGCAGTGTGATTGGTGGTAACTGCTGCCTGGGTATTGTGAAGGCAGAGGCTCCTGCTGGCTACCTGCCCAGTTCTGCTCTGCACTACTCTGAGATCATGCTCTCCCTACAGTCTGCAGCATTGGAGGGAGGGTGGATTCAGACACACTGACGAGAGGCTGCTTCTTGTAAAAACAGCTGACTTCAGGCGTATTTCACAGTCAGATTGTGTCGAATTTCTAGAGGTGCCAAACAAATTCCCCAGCGACTCAACAGGGAGTTAAGTTAAAGTGGCAAGTCCTCAGGATGATTTCTAGGGCTGTACACCCATAGCCCATAATCATCAGCTGCCTCATACGCCCAATTTGACTAAAGGTTTCCTACTTGTGTGGACCATGTAGTGTTCTTGTGTGGACCATGTGTAGATCTGCCTGTTCCCCTCTAAACCAGGCAGGAAATGCAAATGTAAATTGTTTGAGTTTGCTGCAGTCCACCTACCTACCTACCTTCACCCCAGTGACTGCCTATAGGAGACTGGGTATGATTAGAGGAAGACTTGCCATTTTGGGCTTGAAGGGTCCACTTACTTTGTCTACAGACTCTGCAGCACATCAGAACCAATGGGTCTGACCTCTCTGCCTGAGGCTCACAATGCAATGTAGGCCCATAAGTCTCATAATCACAAATATGATTTTAATGGCCATTCAATCTTTTAACAATACATTTTAATTATGCCATTTTTCATTAAGTATTTTGGATAACGTAATGAATGAAGTATTATCCCAAGGGTGTTGGCTCAATCAGTCCTCACGTGATACAAGCCTTTGACCCCCAGGTGAACATTCAACCCAGTGACCTTTATAGCCACGCAGAACTCAAGACACATAAATCTAGAGATATTTTTATACACACGTTGGCTGGATTGGGTGTCAGTGGGTGATGAGGTCTAAACTCTCTTCGGTAATTCAATATGAATTATTCAAACTTTCTAAACTGTTGAAACCTTGTGACTTGAGTAGCCAGTTTAGGTTATAGGCCCCTCAAATATAAATCTGGACCTTGAAGTCAGTTCCACTGCTTTTTTATATTCTTCCCCTCTAATCAATGACGGATTTAGACCTGGGACACAAGGTGCGTGCATCTTAATGATCAGGTAGAACAGAAACCCAGCAGTACTCAGGAGGACCTCCTTGGGGAAGTGTCGAATACCCCTGCTGTTTCACTTAGTGTGTGTGTGTGCACATTCTTGTGGTTGATAGCAGGTTACTCGTCTTGGTTATTTTCCCTCCTGTTGATCTTGGATAGTACTGGAGTCCCAGAGAAGGGATAATGTGTCTGGCAAAATTACAGGAACTACCTTTCTCCTGAACGGGAAGCAGATGCCTTTTAAGTTAGACACGTCTTGCTGAGGACATGAACTTATCTGAAACCTTTTCAACATGGAAGTAAGAAGCAGTTGAACTTGAAAATTGACATCTTTATACTTTCTTGAGGTTTGAACTTTACCTGTTGAACTTTATTGTTTTATGGGCCTTAGCTGACTTCACCTGCTAGAATTGGAATGAGCGTTTCTGAAGTGGCCTGGACCCTGTTAGCTGATATTGTAGCTACCTAACGCTGAAAGGCGTCCTCATTTCAGCTCTTGTCGTCGCTAGGTTGTAATCCTATGAGCGTCCTCTGAGCTACCTACAGGGTTCTCCTGTTGATCTGTAACCCTAGTGGAGTGGGTTACAACCCCATCAACTGGCTTGGGCCATGCCTTAAAGGACAGTGTTTAGCCAGGGATAAGTAGGCTGATACTCAGTAAAAGCTAGTTCTTGCTGTGTTGAGATGCATCTGATACTGTACTGTGCATTCCAAAAGCATACCTGTGTTGGTTACTTTCCATAAAATTTGACAAATGCAGAGATAAATAACCGGTTTTGCTGTCAATTTTTTATTTAACTAGACAAGTCAGTTAAGAACAAAGTCTTATTTCCAATGACGGCCTACCCCGGCGATGCTGGGCCAATTGTGCGCTACCCTATGGGACTCCCAATCACAGCCGGTTGTGATACAGCCTGGACTCAAACCAGGGTCTGTAAGACACCTCTAGCACTGAGATGCAGTGCCTTAGACAGCTCCGCCACTCGGGAGCCTGGTGAACGTATGCATCTGTGGTTCAACAACACTCCAGGCTGATATGTTCAGCTTCTGCTTGACAAGATGGATTTGTTGTACTGTAGCATAGGGTTGGGCCGATTTTATAGAATTCAGTTAAATATTGTGATATTTGACATTGATGATATATCGTGAAGTGTGAGACTGTACTCTATTTAAACTCTACGAATCCAAACTGTGCAGTTTTATTAGTCTGTATCAATATGTTGAATATCAAGTCTAATTTAATTAACTAAGCCTTTTTTCTCTCTCCATACTAAGATTATTTAATGAGAATGCAACTAATATATTAAATAAAAACAAAAATGGCACAGTCTAGGATGATCTAGTCAGTACCAGAGCAAAACGATTATATTGGATATCACAATATTTGGAGTAGCATATTGTAGAAGAGGTCTCCCCAAAAATCGCTCAACCCCACTGAAGCACTTTCAATCTTGTATCATTTTGCACAAATAGCTTCTACAGTACAGTTTTTACCCAGAAGCCTGGGTTTAATTGACAAGCGTTTAGAGACAAGCATTTAGACAATGGATGTGGAAAAGCTGTGAAATTTCAGATAATACTACCTGATAATACCTAATTAGCATGTCTGAACTCAAAAGAAATGACTAGAAATCATGTAATTTTCTCATGGTGAGTCACATTCCCAAGGTACAGTCTGAGGTCATCTTCAGTCGCTTTTCTCTTCAACCAAATCGAACAATGTTTTAGGGGAGTGTTCTTGTTTACAATATGTAAATGAGGTTGCAGTGTTTACACTTCGTAGATATTGGATTGCAAGTTGAATTGTCCCTCCTTCTGTCTGATTGTCCCTCGCCTGCTTTGATAAAGGTTTCAATGGAGACATGGTTAACAATTAACCCTGATTGCATTAATTCCCTTCACCTCTGGCTCTGACACACCACCACTACTTTGACTGGCCTAGTAGTTGGGCAATACTGTAGACTACTCACTAGAGCAGTCCTATGTATTCAAAACACATTGTGCTGAGTGATGTGCAGTGTGCAGCTGGTCTGTCTGTCAGAGAGAGAAATGCTCTGGCCTGTTCACAGTTCAGTGGTTCTCCATTGTTCTCTCCCTTCGTGCTCTCTCTCCGATCTGTATCTCTCAAGCCTACGGCCACTGGGGAGAGATGACGGCATTCCTTCTTTGTCTTTTCAGCGACCTCCTCTGTGTTAACCTTGGCCACTCCATTAGAGGGCTGATCCATCCTGTGCCTCCTAGACCACTGTGCCTCCTAGACCATTGGTCTGGTCTATAGAAGTAACATAATACCCTGAGAGTCATACCTCTAATAGTCCTTTGTCTGTCAGCAGTATCCTGGCCATGCAGTCCTTTTTACTCTGGGTGAGTAGAGGGTGTTCTGGGCTGGACTGGCCTGCCATGTCTACTGGGTCAGTTCTCAGGAGATGGCCCAACATGCTGTGTGTGTGGAACCCTTTTAGGGTTTGGCTTCCGTCCCTCTTTACACTGAAAGCACTGCTTTGTTTCTTGTTGATCTGGGTCCATTGTAATCTGTGACGTTGTTGGTTCTTCAGTTCTGCTGGCTTTGTGCTAGTCTAAGTCTATAGGGACAGACTGGATGTGTGTGTGTGAACCGTGAGAGAAAGTGTGTGTTTACATTTTAGTCTGACTGATGAATCACTCATCTACAAATACAGTGCCTTCTGAAAGTATTCACACTTCTTTTTCCACATGTTGTTGTGTTACAGTATGAATTTTAAATGATTTTGTGTCTCTGGCCTGAACACAATACCCCATAATGTCAAAGTGGAATTATGTCTATTTGAAACATTTTACAAATGAAAAAATGAAAAGCTGAAATGTATTTAGTCAATAAGTATTAAATCCATTTGTTATGGCAAACCTAAATAAGTCCAGCAGTAAAAATGTGTTTAACAAGTCACATCATAAGTTGCATGGACTCACTTCGTGTGCAATAAGTGTTGAACATGATTTTTGAATTGGTATTGGTGTTTATTAGGATCCCCATTAGCCGCTGCAAAAGCATCAGCCACTCTTCCTGGGGTCCACAAGAAACATGTCATAATACAAAGTACTGAACATTATTAGTCAAGGACCGAAATTCATCAATTTAAAATGTCTCACACAGCCTATATATCAGTAGATACACACAATATCGAGGTCTAATACATAGTACAGTGCAAATTACAATACAATATATATAATACAAGTAAGGTGCAGTAAGGTGTTATTTTATCTGTTTTTTTATCTGTTTTTATTGCTAGTCTGAGTTACCTAGGTTGGCAGAGTTCCATGTAGTCATGGTTCTATTTTAATACTGTGTTTCCCAGCCTCTGACCTGGAGACTGTGAAGAGACCTCTGGTTGCATGTCTTGTGTTGTATCGATGAGTGTCTGAACTGTGTGCCAACTGCTTGAGCAGACAGTTCAGTACTGTACCTTCAACACACTCTCACAAAGACCAATAGTGATGCAGTCAATCTCTCCTCAACTTTGAGCCATGAGAGATTGACATGCATGTTACTGACACTCCCTCTGTGTACATCTAAGTGTGATACGTGCTGCTTTGTTCTGGATCAACTGCAATTTACCTATGTCCTTCTTTGCCGCACATGGCCACACAGCTGGGCAGTAGTCCAGGGGTGAGAGAACTTGGGCCTGTAGGACCTGTCTGGTCGACTGATGTGTCAAGAAGGCAGAGCAACAACCTATCATCGACAGACCTATTTCCATTTTAGCAGCGATTGAGTCTGTTTTAACTTTGACAGCTTTCTATCTAGGGTTACGCCCAGCAGTTTAGTCTCCTCAACTTGCTCAATAGCTGCATTATTCAATAATAGATCTAATCTAGGTTTAGCATTGAGTGAGTGATTTGTCCCAGAGGAAGGAAACCGCTCAGGGATTTCATCATGAGGCCAATGGTTACAGAGTTTAATGGCTGTTATGGGGGAGAACTGAGAATGGATCAAAAACATTGCAGTTACT
Source organism: Salvelinus namaycush (assembly GCF_016432855.1). Classification (NCBI taxonomy): domain Eukaryota; kingdom Metazoa; phylum Chordata; class Actinopteri; order Salmoniformes; family Salmonidae; genus Salvelinus; species Salvelinus namaycush. The sequence continues at coordinate 77,026,944 of NC_052310.1, forward strand.
CCACAATACTAACTTAAATGACATAGTGAAAAGAAGGAAGCTTTGATAGAATAAAAATATTCCAAAACATGCATCATGTTTGCAATAAGGCATTCAAGTAAAACTGCAAAAATGTGGCAAGGAAATTAACTTTGTCCTGAATACAAAGCGTTATGTTTGGGGCAAGTCCAACACAATGTTATGCTTGTCATCGGCAAGGACTAGGGAGTTTTTTAGGACAAAAAGTAACAGAATAGTGCTTAGCACAGGCAAAATCCTAGAGGAAAACCTGGTTCATTCTGCTTTCTAACAGACACTGGTAGACAAATTCACCTTTCAGCAGGACAATAACCTAAAACACAAGGCCAAATATACACTGGAGTTACTTACCAAGGCGATATTGAATGTTCCTGACTGGCCTAGTTACAGTTTTGACTTAAATCGGCTTGATAATCTATGGCAACACTTAAAAATGGCTGTCTAGCAATGGTCAACAACCAACTTGACAAGCTTGAAGACTTTTTTTTAAAGAATAATGTGCAAATATTGTACAATCCAGGTGTGCAAAGTTCTGAGACTTACCCAGAAAAACTCACAGCTGTAATCGCTGTCAAAGGTGATTCTAACATGTATTGACATAGAGGATTGAATACTTATGTAATCAAGATATATTACTGTTTTATTTTTCATATTTTTTTTTTTACAAATGTTAGATTTTCTTTGTGTTTTTTGTAGATTGGTGACAAAAAATGACACTTACATCAATTTATATCCCAAATTGTAACACTACAACATTTTGAAAAAGTAAAGGAGTGTGAATACTTTCTGAAGGCACTGTAACTACCTACAGTTGAAATCGGAAGTTTACATACACTTAGGTTGGAGTCGTTAAAGCTAGTTTTTCAACCACTCCACACATTTCTTTGGTCGGTTAGGACATCTACTTTGTACATGACACAAGTACATTTTTCCAACAACTGTTTACAGACAGATTATTTAACTTATAATTCACGGTATCACAATTCCAGTGGGTCAAAAGTTGACATACACTAAGTTGACTGTGCCTTCAAACAGCTTGGAAAATTCCAGAAAATGATGTCATGGCTTTAGAATCTTCTGATTGGCTAATTGACATAATTAGAGTCAATTGGAGGTGTACCTGTGGATGTATTTCAAGGCCTACCTTCAAACTCAGTGCCTTTTTGCTTGACATCATGGGAAAATCAAAAGAAATCAGTCAAGACCTCAGAAATAGAATTGTAGACCTCCACAAGTCTGGTTCATCCTTGGGAGCAATTTCCAAATGCCTGAAGGTATTATTATTAATATGCAAGTATAAACACCATGGGACCACGCAGCCGTCATACCGCTCAGGAAGGAGGCGTGTTCTGTCTCCTGGAGATGATCGTACTTTGGTGCAAAAAGTGCAAATCAATCCCAGAACAACAGCAAAGGACCTAGTCAAGATACTGTAGGAAACGGGTACAACATTATCTATATCCAGAGGAAAACGAGTCCTATATCAACATAACCTGAAAGGCCGCTCAGCAAGGAAGAAGCCACTGCTCCAAAATCGCCATCAAAAAGCCAGACAACGGTTTGCAACTGCACATGGGGACAAAGATTGTACTTTTTGGAGAAATGTCCCCTGGTCTAATGAAACAAAAATAGAATGGTTTGGCCATAATGACCATTGTTATGTTTGGAGGAAAAAGGGGATGCTTGCAAGCCGAAGAACACCATCCCAACCGTGAAGCACGGGGGTGGCAGCATCATGTTGTGGGGGTGCTTTGCTGCAGGAGGGACTGGTGCACTTAACAAATTAGATGGCATCATGAGGGTGGAAAACGATGTGGATATATTGAAGCAACATCTCAAGACATCAGGCAGGAAGTTAAAGCTTGGTTGCAAATGGGTCTTCCAAATGGACAATGACCCCAAGCATACTTCCAAAGTTGTGGCAAAATGGCTTAAGGACAACAAAGTCAAGGTATTCGAGTGGCCATCACAAAGCCCTGACCTCAATCCCATAGAAAATGTGTTGGCAGAACTGAAAAAGTGTGTGCGAGCAAGGAGGCCTACAAACCTGACTCAGATATACCAGCTCTGTCAAGAGGAATGGGCCAAAATTCACCCAACTTATTGTGGGAAGCTTGTGGAAGGCTACCCAAAACGTTTGACCCAAGTTAGACCATTTAAAGGCAATGCTACCAAATACTAATTGAGTGTATGTAAACTTCTGACCCACTGGGAATGTGATGAAATAAATAAAGGCTGAAATAAATCATTCTCTCTACTATTATTCTGACATTTTACATTCTTAAATAAAGTGGTAATCCTAACTGACCTAAAACAGGGAGTTTTTACTATGATTAAATGTCAGGAATTGTGAAATACTGAGTTTACATTTACATTTACATTTAAGTCATTTAGCAGACGCTCTTATCCAGAGCGACTTACAAATTAGTTTAAATATATTTAGCTAAGGTGTATGTAAACTTCCGACTTCAACTGTATTATGTGATCAAGATTAGCGATTCTGGCTCTCGCTTTGCTCAAACACACTCACACTCCGTGCTGTGTGTGTTCGCTACTGCCAGGGAGGGAACTGTGCCAAGCCTTTATGGCTCTCCTATAGGCTACGTCAGGGCCTATATATGTTTCGTAGTCTGCTGAGCATCATGATCTACTTTTACATACGGATGTTCGGCGGCTAAGCAAGGGTAATAGTGCTCTCAAGAGCAGCAGCTTATGTGAGCTTAGGGAGGAGATAGTTGCTCTGCTCCTCGACTGCCGCCACAAGAAATCCAACACATCTAGCAGAAATGCTTGATTAGGAGTTCATATCAGATGTTGGTTTTTAGTGACATCTTCAGTCAATTGAATGGACTTAATTTGGGACTACAGGGGAGGGATAAAACAGTTTTTGACACAATAGAAAAATGTACTTATTTTCTAAATAAATGTTATTTTCTCCTCCTGATTTGAGCCCAAACAAAATGCTCAATTTCCCTAGATTGTGCAACTATATTCAGTCATCAGTACAGATCACTCCCAAAATGTCTGAGTTTTTAGATAAACTGAAAGCTAGATTTGCAACGAGATTTGTTGAGTTGAAGTCCCCTTGGGGAGGGTGCAGTTTGTTGTAGGGACCTGTTCTGTACTGATTACATTTACATTTAAGTCATTTAGCAGACGCTCTTATCCAGAGCGACTTACAAATTGGAAAGTTCATACATATTCATCCTGGCCCCCCCGTGGGAATTGAACCCTGGTCCCCCCGTGGGAATTGAACCCACAACCCTGGCGTTGCAAGCGCCATGCTCTACCAACTGAGCCACACGGGACCACGTGATGGGGGGAGGGTGCAGTTTGTTATAGGGACCTGTTCTCTACTGATGGGGGGAGGGTGCAGTTTGTTATAGGGACCTGTTCTCTACTGATGGGGGGAGGATGCAGTTTGTTATAGGGACCTGTTCTCTACTGATGGGGGGAGGGTGCAGTTTGTTATAGGGACCTGTTCTCTACTGATGGTGGGAGGGTGCAGTTTGTTATAGGGACCTGTTCTCTACTGATGGGGGGAGGATGCAGTTTGTTATAGGGACCTATTCTCTACTGATGGGGGGAGGGTGCAGTTTGTTATAGGGACCTGTTCTCTACTGATGGGGGGAGGGTGCAGTTTGTTATAGGGACCTGTTCTCTACTGATGGGGGGAGGGTGCAGTTTGTTATAGGGACCTGTTCTCTACTGATGGTGGGAGGGTGCAGTTTGTTATAGGGATCTGTTCTCTACTGATGGGGGAGGGTGCAGTTTGTTATAGGGACCTGTTCTCTACTGATGGGGGGAGGGTGCAGTTTGTTATAGGGACCTGTTCTCTACTGATGGTGGGAGGGTGCAGTTTGTTATAGGGACCTGTTCTCTACTGATGGGGGGAGGGTGCAGTTTGTTATAGGGACCTGTTCTCTACTGATGGGGGGAGGGTGCAGTTTGTTATAGGGACCTGTTCTCTACTGATGGGGGGAGGATGCAGTTTGTTATAGGGACCTGTTCTCTACTGATGGTGGGAGGGTGCAGTTTGTTGTAGGGACCTGTTCTCTACTGATGGGGGGAGGGTGCAGTTTGTTATAGGGACCTGTTCTCTACTGATGGGGGGAGGATGCAGTTTGTTGTAGGGACCTGTTCTCTACTGATGGGGGGAGGGTGCAGTTTGTTATAGGGACCTGTTCTCTACTGATGGGGGGAGGGTGCAGTTTGTTATAGGGACCTATTCTCTACTGATGGGGGGAGGGTGCAGTTTGTTATAGGGACCTGTTCTCTACTGATGGTGGGAGGGTGCAGTTTGTTATAGGGACCTGTTCTCTACTGATGGGGGGAGGGTGCAGTTTGTTATAGGGACCTGTTCTCTACTGATGAGGGAGGGTGCAGTTTGTTATAGGGACCTGTTCTTTACTGATGGGGGGAGGGTGCAGTTTGTTATAGGGACCTGTTCTCTACTGATGGGGGGAGGGTGCAGTTTGTTATAGGGACCTGTTCTCTACTGATGGGGGGAGGGGGGGATTTATCTCAGTGAAGCAGAGATGTCATGCATATACGTAAGGTTTCTATGTGTTAAAAAAAAAGACAGAAAATAAAGAAATAGAAAACAGAATGTGATGCTGGTCAACTGAGATATGCCATCCATAAAGGTTCCCTATGTTTAAATAAAAACAAAAGATGAATGTAAAACAGAAAGTGAAGTAGGAATTAATTAATATGATGCAGGTCAACTGTGTTCTAAGTACAAATATGTTCCATTATTTAAACCATTTGATGCCCTGAATTAAGCTAATCTTAAAGCACTTAAAATGGAACTTTTAGCAACATTACATTTTAATAAAATAAAAGGGCTTCATAAGATTATAATTGTCTTTTTGTGCATTGCTTTTTATAACGGTCTTTGGAAAAGTTATCCCATGTAGAAAATGTCTGGACCCCCTATAAATAAAATGTTTAAAGTCTGCCCCCCGTAAGAATATACTAGAATAGCCCTGGCCTACATACTAGTGAACACACATGAAGACATTCTTCCAAGGCTCTTCTGCATGGAAACTCGCTGTCTTAAGTAAAAAATAAACTGTTCATTATTTCTGGGAAATCAGACCTGCTCGTTAGTTGAATGCCAAACCCCCATAGAGAAATACAGGAGGATAGTGACAGGGAAACAGAAAGAGACAGTGGTAAGAGAGGTATGCAGGTAGACGAGGGTTGCAATAACATGGCTGGCATAGATTTGGTATTAACTACCACAGTGCTCTCTGAACAGCTGCAGACTCAGTATTTGTCTCTATCAATTAGAGGTGACACTGTGTCTGAGTGTACAATGTATTTGTTCAGCAGTGGCGGGCTTGACCAAGGCCACTGGCTCATATGGATCCTATTCCCCCATCGTCCTCCAGCAAATGTGTCATATTCCCCCGTCCTCCCCTAGCAAATGTGTCCTATGCCCCGTTGTCCTCTAGCAAATGTGTCCTATGCCCCGTTGTCCTCTAGCAAATGTGTCCTATGCCCCATCCTCCCCTAGCAAATGTGTCCTATGCCCCGTTGTCCTCTAGCAAATGTGTCCTATTCCCCCGTTGTCCTCAAGCAAATGTGTCCTATGTCCCCGTTCTCCTCTAGCAAATGTGTCCTATGTCCCCGTTCTCCTCTAGCAAATGTGTCCTATTCCCCCGTTGTCCTCTAGCAAATGTGTCCTATGTCCCCGTTCTCCTCTAGCAAATGTGTCCTATGTCCCCGTCCTCCTCTAGCAAATGTGTCCTATGCCCCCGTCATCCCCTAGCAAATGTGTCCTATGCCCCCGTCATCCCCTAGCAAATGTGTCCTATGTCCCCGTCCTCCCCTAACAAATGTGTCCTATGCCCCTGTCCCCCTTTAGCAAATGTGTCCTATGCCCCCGTCATCCCCTAGCAAATGTGTCCTATGTCCCCGTCCTCCCCTAACAAATGTGTCCTATGCCCCTGTCCCCCTTTAGCAAATGGGTCCTATGCCCCTGTCCCCCTTTAGCAAATGGGTCCTATGCCCCCATCCTCCTTTAGCAAATGTGTCCTATGCCCCTGTCCCCCTTTAGCAAATGTGTCCTATGCCCCCGTCCTCCTTTAGCAAATGTGTCCTATGCCCCCGTCCCCCTTTAGCAAATGTGTCCTATGCCCCCGTCATCCCCTAGCAAATGTGTCCTATGTCCCCGTCCTCCCCTAACAAATGTATCCTATGCCCCCGTCCTCCTCTAGCAAATGTGTCCTATGCCCCTGTCCCCCTTTAGCAAATGGGGCCTATGCCCCCGTCCTCCTTTAGCAAATGTGTCCTATGCCCCTGTCCCCCTTTAGCAAATGTGTCCTATGCCCCCGTCCTCCTTTAGCAAATGGGTCCTATGCCCCCGTCCTCCTTTAGCAAATGTGTCCTATGCCCCCGTCCTCCTTTAGCAAATGGGTCCTATGCCCCCGTCCTCCTTTAGCAAATGGGTCCTATGCCCCCGTCCTCCTTTAGCAAATGTGTCCTATGCCCCCGTCCTCCTCTAGCAAATGTGTCCTATGCCCCCGTCCTCCTTTAGCAAATGTGTCCTATGCCCCCGTCCTCCTCTAGCAAATGGGTCCTATGCCCCCGTCCTCCTTTAGCAAATGTGTCCTATGCCCCCGTCCCCCTTTAGCAAATGTGTCCTATGCCCCCGTCCTCCCCTAGCAAATGCCCTGAACTGGGCGTTCCGGTAAAGTTGCTGGGACAGAGTCTCTCTCTCACACACACAAACTGACTCAGTCAGCCGTGAAAAGACACCAGTCAGTGAATCCTGCTAAATTTTGGGATGTAATCAACATAACGATGCGTGTTACGGTGCTGTGATGTGTTTGTGCCAGCCGCTCACTCAGACAACATATTTACTGTGATGTGTTTGTGCCAGCCTCTCACTCAGACAACATATTTACTGTGATGTGTTCGTGCCAGCCTCTCACTCAGACAACATATTTACTGTGATGTGTTTGTGCCAGCCTCTCACTCAGACAACATATTTACTGTGATGTGTTCGTGCCAGCCTCTCACTCAGACAACATATTTACTGTGATGTGTTCGTGCCAGCCTCTCACTCAGACCAGTCTATTTACTGTGATGTGTTCGTGCCAGCCTCTCACTCAGACCAGTCTATTTACTGTGATGTGTTTGTGCCAGCCTCTCACTCAGACCAGTCTATTTACTGTGATGTGTTCGTGCCAGCCTCTCACTCAGACCAGTCTATTTACTGTGATGTGTTCGTGCCAGCCTCTCACTCAGACCAGTCTATTTACTGTGATGTGTTTGTGCCAGCCTCTCACTCAGACCAGTCTATTTACTGTGATGTGTTTGTGCCAGCCTCTCACTCAGACCAGTCTATTTACTGTGATGTGTTCGTGCCAGCCTCTCACTCAGACCAGTCTATTTACTGCGATGTGTTTGTGCCAGCCTCTCACTCAGACCAGTCTATTTACTGTGATGTGTTTGTGCCAGCCTCTCACTCAGACCAGTCTATTTACTGTGATGTGTTCGTGCCAGCCTCTCACTCAGACCAGTCTATTTACTGTGATGTGTTCGTGCCAGCCTCTCACTCAGACCAGTCTATTTACTGTGATGTGTTCGTGCCAGCCTCTCACTCAGACCAGTCTATTTACTGTGATGTGTTTGTGCCAGCCTCTCACTCAGACCAGTCTATTTACTGTGATGTGTTTGTGCCAGCCTCTCACTCAGACCAGTCTATTTACTGTGATGTGTTTGTGCCAGCCTCTCACTCAGACCAGTCTATTTACTGTGATGTGTTTGTGCCAGCCTCTCACTCAGACAACATATTTACTGTGATGTGTTCGTGCCAGCCTCTCACTCAGACAACATATTTACTGTGATGTGTTCGTGCCAGCCTCTCACTCAGACAACATATTTACTGTGATGTGTTCGTGCCAGCCTCTCACTCAGAACCAGTCTATTTACTGTGATGTGTTTGTGCCAGCCTCTCACTCAGACCAGTCTATTTACTGTGATGTGTTCGTGCCAGCCTCTCACTCAGACCAGTCTATTTACTGTGATGTGTTTGTGCCAGCCTCTCACTCAGACCAGTCTATTTACTGTGATGTGTTTGTGCCAGCCTCTCACTCAGACCAGTCTATTTACTGTGATGTGTTCGTGCCAGCCTCTCACTCAGACCAGTCTATTTACTGTGATGTGTTCGTGCCAGCCTCTCACTCAGACCAGTCTATTTACTGTGATGTGTTTGTGCCAGCCTCTCACTCAGACCAGTCTATTTACTGTGATGTGTTCGTGCCAGCCTCTCACTCAGACCAGTCTATTTACTGTGATGTGTTTGTGCCAGCCTCTCACTCAGACCAGTCTATTTACTGTGATGTGTTTCGTGCCAGCCTCTCACTCAGACCAGTCTATTTACTGTGATGTGTTTGTGCCAGCCTCTCACTCAGACCAGTCTATTTACTGTGATGTGTTCGTGCCAGCCTCTCACTCAGACCAGTCTATTTACTGTGATGTGTTTGTGCCAGCCTCTCACTCAGACCAGTCTATTTACTGTGATGTGTTTGTGCCAGCCTCTCACTCAGACCAGTCTATTTACTGTGATGTGTTCGTGCCAGCCTCTCACTCAGACCAGTCTATTTACTGTGATGTGTTCGTGCCAGCCTCTCACTCAGACCAGTCTATTTACTGTGATGTGTTCGTGCCAGCCTCTCACTCAGACCAGTCTATTTACTGTGATGTGTTTGTGCCAGCCTCTCACTCAGACCAGTCTATTTACTGTGATGTTTTCGTGCCAGCCTCTCACTCAGACCAGTCTATTTACTGTGATGTGTTTGTGCCAGCCTCTCACTCAGACCAGTCTATTTACTGTGATGTGTTTGTGCCAGCCTCTCACTCAGACCAGTCTATTTACTGTGATGTTTTCATGCCAGCCTCTCACTCAGACCAGTCTATTTACTGTGATGTTTTCGTGCCAGCCTCTCACTCAGACCAGTCTATTTACTGTGATGTGTTCGTGCCAGCCTCTCACTCAGACCAGTCTATTTACTGTGATGTGTTCGTGCCAGCCTCTCACTCAGACCAGTCTATTTACTGTGATGTGTTCGTGCCAGCCTCTCACTCAGACCAGTCTATTTACTGTGATGTGTTTGTGCCAGCCTCTCACTCAGACCAGTCTATTTACTGTGATGTGTTCGTGCCAGCCTCTCACTCAGACCAGTCTATTTACTGTGATGTGTTTGTGCCAGCCTCTCACTCAGACCATTCTATTTACTGTGATGTGTTCGTGCCAGCCTCTCACTCAGACCAGTCTATTTACTGTGATGTGTTTGTGCCAGCCTCTCACTCAGACCAGTCTATTTACTGTGATGTGTTTGTGCCAGCCTCTCACTCAGACCAGTCTATTTACTGTGATGTGTTTGTGCCAGCCTCTCACTCAGACCAGTCTATTTACTGTGATGTGTTCGTGCCAGCCTCTCACTCAGACCAGTCTATTTACTGTGATGTGTTTGTGCCAGCCTCTCACTCAGACCAGTCTATTTACTGTGATGTTTTCGTGCCAGCCTCTCACTCAGACCAGTCTATTTACTGTGATGTGTTCGTGCCAGCCTCTCACTCAGACCAGTCTATTTACTGTGATGTGTTTGTGCCAGCCTCTCACTCAGACCAGTCTATTTACTGTGATGTTTTCGTGCCAGCCTCTCACTCAGACCAGTCTATTTACTGTGATGTGTTCATGCCAGCCTCTCACTCAGACCAGTCTATTTACTGTGATGTGTTTGTGCCAGCCTCTCACTCAGACCAGTCTATTTACTGCGATGTGTTTGTGCCAGCCTCTCACTCAGACCAGTCTATTTACTGTGATGTGTTTGTGCCAGCCTCTCACTCAGACCAGTCTATTTACTGCGATGTGTTTGTGCCAGCCTCTCACTCAGACCAGTCTATTTACTGTGATGTGTTTGTGCCAGCCTCTCACTCAGACCAGTCTATTTACTGTGATGTGTTTGTGCCAGCCTCTCACTCAGACCAGTCTATTTACTGTGATGTGTTTGTGCCAGCCTCTCACTCAGACCAGTCTATTTACTGTGATGTGTTTGTGCCAGCCTCTCACTCAGACCAGTCTATTTACTGTGATGTGTTCGTGCCAGCCTCTCACTCAGACCAGTCTATTTACTGTGATGTGTTTGTGCCAGCCTCTCACTCAGACCAGTCTATTTACTGTGATGTGTTTGTGCCAGCCTCTCACTCAGACCAGTCTATTTACTGTGATGTGTTTGTGCCAGCCTCTCACTCAGACCAGTCTATTTACTGTGATGTGTTCGTGCCAGCCTCTCACTCAGACCAGTCTATTTACTGTGATGTGTTTGTGCCAGCCTCTCACTCAGACCAGTCTATTTACTGTGATGTGTTTGTGCCAGCCTCTCACTCAGATCAGTCTATTTACTGTGATGTGTTTGTGCCAGCCTCTCACTCAGACCAGTCTATTTACTGTGATGTGTTTGTGCCAGCCTCTCACTCAGACCAGTCTATTTACTGTGATGTGTTTGTGCCAGCCTCTCACTCAGACCAGTCTATTTACTGTGATGTGTTTGTGCCAGCCTCTCACTCAGACCAGTCTATTTACTGTGATGTGTTTGTGCCAGCCTCTCACTCAGATCAGTCTATTTACTGTGATGTGTTTGTGCCAGCCTCTCACTCAGACCAGTCTATTTACTGTGATGTGTTTGTGCCAGCCTCTCACTCAGACCAGTCTATTTACTGTGATGTGTTTGTGCCAGCCTCTCACTCAGACCAGTCTATTTACTGTGATGTGTTTGTGCCAGCCTCTCACTCAGACCAGTCTATTTACTGTGATGTGTTCGTGCCAGCCTCTCACTCAGACCAGTCTATTTACTGTGATGTGTTCGTGCCAGCCTCTCACTCAGACCAGTCTATTTACTGTGATGTGTTCGTGCCAGCCTCTCACTCAGACCAGTCTATTTACTGTGATGTTTTCGTGCCAGCCTCTCACTCAGACCAGTCTATTTACTGTGATGTGTTCGTGCCAGCCTCTCACTCAGACCAGTCTATTTACTGTGATGTGTTCGTGCCAGCCTCTCACTCAGACCAGTCTATTTACTGTGATGTGTTCGTGCCAGCCTCTCACTCAGACCAGTCTATTTACTGTGATGTGTTTGTGCCAGCCTCTCACTCAGACCAGTCTATTTACTGTGATGTGTTCGTGCCAGCCTCTCACTCAGACCAGTCTATTTACTGTGATGTGTTCGTGCCAGCCTCTCACTCAGACCAGTCTATTTACTGTGATGTGTTCGTGCCAGCCTCTCACTCAGACCAGTCTATTTACTGTGATGTGTTTGTGCCAGCCTCTCACTCAGACCAGTCTATTTACTGCGATGTGTTTGTGCCAGCCTCTCACTCAGACCAGTCTATTTACTGTGATGTGTTCGTGCCAGCCTCTCACTCAGACCAGTCTATTTACTGTGATGTGTTTGTGCCAGCCTCTCACTCAGACCAGTCTATTTACTGTGATGTGTTCGTGCCAGCCTCTCACTCAGACCAGTCTATTTACTGTGATGTGTTTGTGCCAGCCTCTCACTCAGACCAGTCTATTTACTGTGATGTGTTCGTGCCAGCCTCTCACTCAGACCAGTCTATTTACTGTGATGTGTTTGTGCCAGCCTCTCACTCAGACCAGTCTATTTACTGTGATGTGTTTGTGCCAGCCTCTCACTCAGACCAGTCTATTTACTGTGATGTTTTCGTGCCAGCCTCTCACTCAGACCAGTCTATTTACTGTGATGTGTTCGTGCCAGCCTCTCACTCAGACCAGTCTATTTACTGTGATGTGTTTGTGCCAGCCTCTCACTCAGACCAGTCTATTTACTGTGATGTGTTTGTGCCAGCCTCTCACTCAGACCAGTCTATTTACTGTGATGTGTTTGTGCCAGCCTCTCACTCAGACCAGTCTATTTACTGTGATGTGTTTGTGCCAGCCTCTCACTCAGACCAGTCTATTTACTGTGATGTGTTCGTGCCAGCCTCTCACTCAGACCAGTCTATTTACTGTGATGTGTTTGTGCCAGCCTCTCACTCAGACCAGTCTATTTACTGTGATGTGTTCGTGCCAGCCTCTCACTCAGACCAGTCTATTTACTGTGATGTGTTTGTGCCAGCCTCTCACTCAGACCAGTCTATTTACTGTGATGTGTTTGTGCCAGCCTCTCACTCAGACCAGTCTATTTACTGTGATGTGTTCGTGCCAGCCTCTCACTCAGACAACATATTTACTGTGATGTGTTCGTGCCAGCCTCTCACTCAGACCAGTCTATTTACTGTGATGTGTTTGTGCCAGCCTCTCACTCAGACCAGTCTATTTACTGTGATGTGTTTGTGCCAGCCTCTCACTCAGACCAGTCTATTTACTGTGATGTGTTTGTGCCAGCCTCTCACTCAGACCAGTCTATTTACTGTGATGTGTTTGTGCCAGCCTCTCACTCAGACCAGTCTATTTACTGTGATGTGTTTGTGCCAGCCTCTCACTCAGACCAGTCTATTTACTGTGATGTGTTCGTGCCAGCCTCTCACTCAGACCAGCCTATTTACTGTGATGTGTTTTTCAGCTTGTGAATCTGTATTATGGCTGTAGTAAAGATATGTTTGAGAGGCTGTGTGTGTGTAGAGATATTTTTGAGAGGCTGTGTAGTGTGTAGGGACCGACCAGGACCAATGCTGCTTAGTTTCAGAAGCAAAGCAGCAGTGGGATGCAGGGTGGTATGCTGTTGGTGTTGTAAAAGCGAGTACCTTGCTGTTTATTATCTTGTCAATTAGAGAGAGAAAGCTGCTTGGTCAGAGCTCCCTATCCCGTGAGTTCCACTGTAACTGTGTGTGTTTGTTTATCAGCAGTAACTGCTGCGTTGGCTGAACAGATTCTGCCCTGTGCTACGCTGGTATCTGCTAATCTTTCTGGTGATTTGACACATTCTCTCCAGCTGCCGCTCCGCTCACTCTGTGGGGTACAGATAGGCAGAGCCATCATGGGTGAGCACTCTGTTTGCGAATGGCTCTACGACAATGAGCTCCAATCAGTGTTCCATTGTCCAGTAATATTGTAGGCACAAAGTACACCTAGGGTTTAGGGAAATGGCACATTGTCATGAAGGTGTTTTTCCTACTACAGGAGTGAATGGAAACTGTAGCCTAATTCTGGCAATGGTATGGGCATCTGTTCCAATGTAATGAGATTTGGGGCACAGCCTCTCCTTTCATATAAAATTATCCTCAATAGAAGCTCTCTCAATCTATTGTGGAGCAGCTGTTAGCCTGTTAGCCTGTTGAGCCTGTCCTGTATTCTCCTGGATGCTGCTGGGATAGAGGAGAGCCCATCAGGCCTCTCTGACTGGGGGAGGGAGAGGTTCACTGATTTAATAACACACACACAATCCCCCTCTGTGCCTCTCTGTAGGGGCAAATGACAGTTTGGAAATGCTCCATGCAGGGCTTGGAGGACAGCCTGTGTAAAAGCCTGTGTTGGTTCACAGCGTTGGCATGCACTCCTTCTGGGCAGGGAGTGAGAGATGGCAAAGTAGTACCATGCCACCGTTGCTCCTCCCACCGTCGCTCCTCCCTCCCTCCAGGAGTGTCTGTTTGCTGATAGTTAGACGCTTCAGTGTGGACCAGGATCTGACAACAACAGCATTTCACAATATACGGAGGGGTATCTCTCCATTTCTCTTTCTTTCTCCTTCCGTAGCGCTTTCTCACTCTCATTAGTCATATGAAGGCCGCTCTATCAGATAACGAGAAACTGGAACAACGGGTTTTGGTGACTATGATAATTATTTCTGTACATGTGACACTGAAGCAGTGGGTTAGCCTGTGTCCAGAATGACTGTTCTGTTTACATGGCCTTTATCAGAATATCATTGAAATGATATTGACATCATTCTACAACGCTGCCTACGCACATCACCCTGAATTCACTATATATAGGATATGGTTGGACATTTCCTGGAAATTGGATGGTTTGTATTTAACTTGCAGGAAGGAATAGGTCTATGCATCTAAACATGAAGATACTTAACCTGTAGTGTAAGCTGCATGGTTTTAGCCCAGGGCCTGGTGAAGAAATGAGGAGGTCATGAGTTCACACTGTGCTCAGAGTAGAGGGTGATGGGTAAATAGGTTAGACAGGGATGCAGTGTTGTGAGGTGTGAGTTGAAGGGGGTGGGATTGAGTTCACAGTGAGACGTTTCTCAAGGCGTGTGAACGATGGGGGAGGGATGGGGGATTTACCAGTTCGAAGTTAAACAAAACAGGGATGCTCTCAGTGGTTAAATGGATTAGTCTAGTTGTAGTGTTTCACTCTAGTAGTAGGAATACATGGATATGTCTTTTGGAATATAGAGAGGCCAAATCAACAGTAATGAACACACGGGCTTGAGTCTACAAGCTTTAGGTGGAAAGTTTAGCAGGACTTTAGCCTTCACAGTGGACTGGTCATCCTCCGGTAACCTGGTTCCTCCAGACCCTACCAGCACAATGCAGCACATGAACAGAACAAGGCACCGTCCACATGTGATAATAACTTAACATGCATAATGTAATATACCATGTCTAACAGAATTACAGTGTTAGCCCATGAAGCAGACCACCATAGTCCCTGTGCCCAAGAACACAAAGGTAACCTGCCTAAATGACTACCGGCCCGTAGCATACGTCTGTAGCCATGAAGTGCTTTGAAAGGCTGGTCATGGCTCACATCAACACCATCATCCCGAGACCCAATCCAATTTGCATACCGCCCCAACAGATCCACAGATGACGCAATCTCTATTACACTCCACACTGCCTTTTCCCACCTGGACAGAAAGGAACATCTATGTGAGAATGCTATTCATTGACTACAGCTCAGTGTTCAAAACCATAGTGCCCTAAAAGCTCATCACTAAGCTAAGAACCCTGGGACTAAACACCTCCCTCTGCAACTAGATCCTGGACTTCCTGACGTGCCGCCCAAGTTGGTAAGGGTAGGCAACAACACATCTGCCACGCTGATCCTCAACATGGGGGGCCCTCAGGGGTGCGTGCTCAGTCCCCTCCTGTACTCCCAGTTCATGACTGCGTGGCCAAGCACAACTCCAACACCATCATTAAGTTTGCCAACAACAAAACAGTGGTAGGCCTGATCACCAACAACGATGAGACAGCCTATAGGGAGGTGGTCAGACATCTGGCGGTGTGGTGCCAGGACAACAATCTCTCCCTCAATGTGATCAAGACAAAGGAAATGATTGTGGACTACAGGAAAGAGGGCCGGGCACGCCCCTATTCTCATCGACAGGGCTGCAGTGGAGCAGGTTGAGAGCTTCAAGTTCCTTGGTGTCCACATCACCAGCAAACTATCATGGTCCAAACACACCAAGACAGTCGTGAAGAGGGGACGATAAAGCCTTGTTATAGGTCCTCAGCTCCTCAGAAAGTTCTATAGCTGCATCATCGAGAACATCCCAACTGGTTGCATCGCTGCCTGGTATGGCAAATGCTCGGCCTCCGACCGCAAGTAGTGCGTATGGCCCAGTACATCACCGGGGCCAAGCCTCCTGCTATCCAGGACCTCTATACCAGACGGTGTCAGAGGAAGGCCCTGAAAATTGTCAAAGACTCCAGCCACTCTAGTCATAGACTGTTTTCTCTGCTGCCGCAGAGAAGCGGTACCGGAGCGCCAAGTCTAGGTCTAAAAGGCTTCTCAACAGCTTCTACCCCCAAGCCATAAGACTGCTGAACAGCTATTGAAATGGCTACCCGGACTATTTGCACTGCCTCCCCCCCTTTTTACGCTGCTGCTACTCGCTGTTTATTATGCATAGTCGCTTTACCCCACCCCTTTCTACATGTACATGTTACCTCAATTACCTGGACTAACTTGTTCCCCCGCACGTTGACTCTGAATCTGTACGTCCTGTATAAAGCCTCGTTATTGTTATTTTGTTATTTAATTTTTTTGTAAATATTTTCTTAACTCAGATTTTTCTTAACTGCATTTTTGGTTAAGGGCTTGTAAGTAAGCATTTCACGGTAAGGTCTACACCTGTTGTATTCGGCGCATGTGACAAATACAGTTTGATTTGAAATAGTTGCACAAACATGTCTGACACATTGGGAACATGTGGCATGAGTGATGGTTGTGGAACGCTGAAAGGGAACTTGATTTTTGTGGTGATATAAAGCTAACAACTTATGGTGCAAGCATGTCAGCTGTTTATTTCTTTTTTATTAACAGTTAACAGCCTATGACATTGTTAATATAAACTAAAATGTGACTATGCCCAGTTAGAATTGAATATCTAACTGGGCATACAGTATGTTAGTGACTGCAGTAAGATCCACTAACTCTATTTATATTACACAACCAGTACCCTCCCTTCCGCCTAGTGAATAAGTCATGTTCTCTCTCTGTCTTTCCTTTGAAAAATTAAAAGGACCCCAAAATAAAACTAGCATGGTTTTGGACTGCAGTGTGTGCTTGTTTCTCTCCTAGGTAGTCTAGCTGTGAAAGGAAGGAGCGATGGAAGATTGACTTGACTTGGCTACATGGATGACATTTCCAAAACCTCTTATGTGTGTACATACTCTGAGGAAGAGAGGGTGTGAAGAGCGTAATCTGTGTGGAACATAGTTGGAGGATTGTGAACCAGGAGGATTAGCAGAGTAAGAGGTCGATGGAGATGTGCCTGATTCACAGTATAGGGACACGCTTAGCTGTACTGGGCTGGCCACGTTACCAGAGCTGGCACCTGGCATAAGCAGTCACTGAGGGACCCAGCCCGCTAAGAATACCGACCAGACACACAGGGCCCTGACCTCCAGGGGGGCCCCCAATTGATTTTGTTAGTCACTCTCAATCAGATATCATTAACATAGCATAAGTCATGGCAAAATGACTTATGCTATGTAGAATTGCAGGAAATTCACTTTAAAACATATGTTTTTCTCTCCGCCATCAAGGGTGGGGGGCACTAAAATGTTTTGCCCACCAAGTCTCGCTTGGGTCGTGCAAAAGGCTAGAGCCGGCCCTGCACGTTATGCATCCACTACAGTTCCTGGAACCATGCGATGAGGAGAAAATATCCTCTCTGTCGGTGCCCTGGGGCTGAGGGCGAAATAAGATGTTGTTAATCATTCATAGACCTTACTGCCAGTTGGATCTGGTGTCATGATGCTTTGAGTGCTTAAAGTTTGTTACATAAAGACACCATTGCTGGCTAGGCTAATGCTTTGGCATGATGCTCAGATTCAAAACACATATTGAAGAAGGGCAAAATAGAGCCCACATCCTATTAATTCTCTCATATAAGTAGTTGCTGAAATTAATTTGGAGACCATATTTAAAGTTAAACACAGATTTGTGATGTCATGTGTGTTTCTTTAGGTCTGGAGTGTAGCTGTGGAATGCTAGCTAGCATGGGCTGCCTGGCCTTCTTGACTAGTCCAGCTGTGAGCAGCATTTGAAAGATCACTGTGATATAATCCAGCCCCCAGCGGTGTTCTTAGAACCACTGTGTATTTGTGTGTAGAACAGCATATTATGGTCCATACAGCTGGGCTCAGTGGATTCCCCAGTGACTACTCTTACCCATGCATGACGTCCTAGGCAAAGCAGCAAATGGCTTTCATTTTTACTAGTATTTTTCTTGCAGTCTAGTTAATGCTCAACGTAAACTGAAGGGCCGGGACGATACCAGTGATATTCATTAGTGCCGCGACAAGGAAAATAAATATCGAAAGCAGCCCTTATGTTGGAAACAAACATAATTATGTTTATTTATTTGATTTATTTGTCAATCTATATCACACAATATTTTACATACAGCAGCTTTTTAAATGGCCAAAGAGTCGGGTCTGCTTCATGTTTTCATTATTACCATTTACGATTTTTACCATGGAAAAAATATCGTCCCGGCCCTAGTAAAATGCACAGCTTTTTTTTATTTGACCTTTATTTAACTAGGCAGAACAAATTCGTATTTTCAATGACGGCATACAGATTTAGTGGGTTAACTGCCATGTTCAGAGGCAGATCTTGCAACCTTTTGGTTACTAGTCCAACGCTCTAACCACTAGGCTACCTGCCACCCTAAAGAAGGGGCTACAAATAAGCAAGCAGTTTGGAAGGTTGTTTTGAATTGCTTGTGGATTGTGTATGTACTGTAGCTTCGTATAGCTTGCATGATTTATATTTACGTTAACACATACAAATTTAGAATCGTAATTTGAGCCAGTCTCCTACAGCAGGAATATAATCCTGCAGCACCAGGAAATGTGAATTATTATGTTGATTTAAATTAATGGGAATATTTGTAGGGGTTGATCTTTTTTTGGGGGGGGGCAAATCAATGTTTTCAAAGTGGATATTGATAACTTTAGACACCTTTTTAAAACTAAAATGCACTACAAATGTTAATTTCCTGAAAATTCACAGCAACTAAATTGATCAAATTAAGATCCTACACCTGTAATGAAAGGTTGTCACTAGTTACCACAGCCACAAAGTCATAAACCCTGCCTTTTTCTACAATTTATCTTAAAAGGTGATTTTAAACCTAACCTTAACCACACTGCTAACCTTATGCCTAACCCTAACATTAAATTATTTTTTGTTTTCATGAATTTTTTCGATATAGACAATTTTGACTGTGGCTATGGATAGTGGGAACCGTATTTGAATGGATGTAATTGAATATGTAATTGTAATTCGGGCCAAGTGGTAAGACACTTCTCCCAAACACACACTGGGGCCCTTAAGGGCCATTTCCTATAGTGACCCAAGGTGTGAGGTTTGGGCCTATTTGTTATTAAAGGAGTACACACTGAGGTCTTTTATCCTGAGTATGAATGTTTTCTAATGTATTCCATTCCCCCTCTAGTGTAGCAGTTGTGTTGTTTTCCCCTCTGAGCCCAATAGGCAGGGACTGAGACATAGACTGTGTCCCATATGGCACTGGTTCTGAACCCTCTCCTCTGGGAGCCCCAGCCGTTCCATGTATTTGATCTATTCCACAGCTAGCAGACCTAATTCAACTAATCATCAAGCCTTTGTCTAGGTGAATCAGGTGTGCTAGTTCGGGGCTACAACACAATTGTTTGGGGGTCCCCAAGGAGAGGTTTAAGAACCACTGTCAAATGGCACCCTATTCTCTACATAGTGCAATACTTTTGCCAGCCCTATTTCTATGTATAACCCTATTTCTGTGTTAGCCCTGTTTGACAGCCCTCTTTCTATGTATTATGGATCCCCATTACTCTTCCTGTGGTCTAAACACATTAAGGCACTTACATTACATATAAAGCAAAATATAACACAGCACATCATATAACATTATTACACCACTACATATCTACAATACAAAATGTATAATACTACCATACAACAATATTACACCACTACATATCTACAATACAAAAAAAAAAAAAAAAAAGTATGAATGTATGTACTTGTAAGTCGCTCTGGATAAGAGCGTCTGCTAAATGACTTAAATGTAAAATGTAAATGTAATACAAAATGTATAATACCACCATACAACAATATTACACCACTACGTATCTACAATACAAAATGTATAATACCACCATACAACAATATTACACCACTACGTATCTACAATACAAAATGTATAATACCACCATACAACAATATTACACCACCATACAACAATATTACACCACTACATATCTACAATACAAAATGTATAATACTACCATACAACAATATTACACCACTACATATCTACAATACAAAATGTATAATACCACCATACAACAATATTACACCACTACATATCTACAATACAAAATGTATAATACTACCATACAACAATATTACACCACTACATATTTACAATATAAAATGTATAATACCACCATACAACAATATTACACCACTACATATCTACAGTACAAAATGTATAATGCCACCATACAACAATATTACACCACTACGTATCTACAATACAAAATGTATAATACCACCATACAACAATATTACACCACTACATATCTACAATACAAAATGTATAATACTACAACATAACAATATTACACCACTACATATCTACAGTACAAAATGTATAATACCACCATACAACAATATTACACCACTACGTATCTACAATACAAAATGTATAATACCACCATACAACAATATTACACCACTACATATCTACAATACAAAATGTATAATACCACCATACAACAATATTACACCACTACATATCTACAATACAAAATGTATAATACTACAACATAACAATATTACACCACTACATATCTACAATACAAAATGTATAATACCACCATACAACAATATTACACCACTACGTATCTACAATACAAAAATGTATAATACCACCATACAACAATATTACACCACTACGTATCTACAATACAAAAATGTATAATACCACCATACAACAATATTACACCCCTACATATCTACAATACAAAAATGTATAATGCCACCATACAACAATATTACACCACTACATATCTACAATACAAAATGTATAATACCACCATACAACAATATTACACCACTACATATCTACAATACAAAATGTATAATACTACCATACAACAATATTACAACAATATTACACCACTACGTATCTACAATATAAAATGTATAATACCACCATACAACAATATTACACCACTACGTATCTACAATACAAAATGTATAATACCACCATACAACAATATTACACCACTACGTATCTACAATATAAAATGTATAATACCACCATACAACAATATTACACCACTACGTATCTACAATACAAAATGTATAATACCACCATACAACAATATTACACCACTACGTATCTACAATACAAAAATGTATAATACCACCATGCAACGATATTACACCACTACG
Source organism: Salvelinus namaycush (assembly GCF_016432855.1). Lineage (NCBI taxonomy): Eukaryota > Metazoa > Chordata > Actinopteri > Salmoniformes > Salmonidae > Salvelinus > Salvelinus namaycush. The sequence goes on from NC_052310.1 coordinate 77,047,867, forward strand.
TATCTACAATACAAAAATGTGTAATACCACCATGCAACGATATTACACCACTACGTATCTACAATACACAAATGTGTAATACCACCATGCAACGATATTACACCACTACGTATCTACAATATAAAATGTATAATACCACCATGCAACGATATTACACCACTACGTATCTACAATACACAAATGTGTAATACCACCATGCAACGATATTACACCACTACGTATCTACAATACACAAATGTGTAATACCACCATGCAACGATATTACACCACTACGTATCTACAATACACAAATGTGTAATACCACCATGCAACGATATTACACCACTACGTATCTACAATACCCAAATGTGTAATACCACCATGCAACGATATTACACCACTACGTATCTACAATACACAAATGTGTAATACCACCATGCAACGATATTACAATGTATGTGTGTAGAGTGCGTGTGTCTGTCCCTGTGAGTGTGTCTCTTCACAGTCCCCACTTTTCCATAAGGTGTATTTTATCTGTTTTTTAAAAATCTGATTCTACTGCTTGCATCAGTTATCTGATTTGTAATATAGTTCCATGTAGTCATGGTTCTATGTAGTACTGTGCGCCTCCCATAGTCTGTTCTGGACTTGGATTGTGATCCTTGGTGGCATATCTTGTGGGGTATGCATGGGTGTCCGAGCTGTGTGCTAGTTGTTTAAACAGATTGCTTGGTGCATTCAGCTTGTCAACACTTCTTACACAAACAAGTAGTGATGAAGTCAATATCTCTTCTACTTTGAGCCAGGAGAGATTGGCATGCATATTATTCATGTGTACATTTCAGGGCTAGCTGTGCTGCCCTGTTCTGAGCCAATTGTAATTTTTGTAAAGGCCCTGACCACACGACTGAACAGTAGTCAAGATGCAACAAAACTAGGGCCTGAAGGACCTGCCTTGTTGATAGTGTTGTTAAAAAGGCAGAGCAGCACTTTATTATGGGCAGACTTCTCCCCATCTTAGCTACTGTTGTTTCAACATGTTTTGACCATGACAGTTTACAATCCAGGGTTACTCCAAACAGTTTAGTCACGTCAACTTGCTCAATTTCCACATTATTCATTACAAGATTTAGTTGAGGTTTAGGGTTTAGTGAATGATTTGTCCCAAATACAAGGCTTTTAGTTTTTGAAACATTTAGGGCTAACTTATTCCCTGCCACCCATTCTGAAACGAACTGCTGCTCTTAAGTGTTGCAGTCATTTCAATTGCTGTAGTAGCTGACATGTATAGTGTTGAGTCATCCGCATACATAGACACACTGGCTTTACTCAATGCCATGTCTTTGGTAATGGGTTATTGTGTGTATGAATCCTGGTCAAAGCTAATGGACTATATATCTATATAGTGAATAGGGCTCCATTTGGGACGGAGAGAAAGTTCTAAGGGAGCCCGTGTGAATCCGTCAGTGAAAGGTGATGTCACCCTGGGGGAGATAAGGGCCTTACAGACAGATAGAAGTTAGCTAGCTGGGCAGCCAGGCAGTGCTGAAGTCGCCATGGAGACGTGGCCAGAGAACTAGCTAGGAAGGGACACTTGAGTATTCTGGACTGTAGTCCAGGACAGGGCACTCTGTTGTGGATCCATGCTGCCAAGTCTCCCTGGTTGGCTGCTGCCTCCTAGCCTTGTGGGCATGGGCACTGTGTCGGTGTAGGCTATTGCCAGGTAGTACATTCAACTGCTGTTGTTGACAGTGACATTATCCATTAGGAGTAATTCCTTGCTTTTTCAGCATTACTGAAAATGTCAACGTATATAATCTTAACAGTAGGATTGGCAAGCAACTTGTTGTTTTAATGTGTTATGATTATATAAGTGGGTTGGTATACTGCAGGAGAGAAAAGTCAAGGACATACAGTGCCTTCAGAAAGTATTCATACCTCTTGACTTATTCCACTTCCATTTTGTGTTACAGCCTCAAAATTGATTAAATTATGTTTTTCTCTCACCCATCTACACACAATACCCCATAATGACAAAGTGAAAACTTATTTTTAGAAATGTTAGCAAATCTATTGAAAATTAAATGAATTAATATCTAATTTACATACAGCACCAGTCAAGTTTGGACACACCTACTCATTCAAGAGTTGTTTTTTATTTTTACTTTTTACAAAAAAAAGTGTTAAAAAAATTAAAATATATTTTGATGACTGCTTTGCACATTCTTGGCATTCTCTCAACCAGCTTCACCTGGAATGCTTCTCCAACAGTATTGAAAGAGTTGCCACATATGCTGCTGAGCACTTGCGGTCCAACTCATCCCAAATAATCTCGATTTGGTTGAGGTTGGGTGATTGTGGAGGCCAAGTCATCTGATGCAGCACTCCATCACTCTTCTTTTTGGTGAAATGGCCCTTACACAGCCTGGAGGTGTGTTGGGTCATTGTCCTGTTGAAAAACAAATGATAGTTCCACTAAGCGCAAACCAGATGGGATGGCGTATCGCTGCAGAATGCAGCCGTTGCCATGCTGGTTAAGTGTGCCTTGAATTCTAAATAAATCAGACAGTGTCACCAGCAAAGCACCATCACACTACCTCGTCCATGCTTCATGGTGGGAACCACACATGTGGAGATCATCCGTTCACCTACTCTGAGTCTGACACAGACACGGCGGGTGGAACCAAAAATCTCAAATTTGGACTCATCAGAGCAAAGGACAGATTTCCACCAGTCTAGTTTCCATTGCTTGTCTTTCTTGGCCCAATCAAGTCTCTTCTTATTGGTGTCCTTTAGTAGTTGTTTCTTTGCAGCAATTTAACCATGATGGCCTGATTCATGCAGTCTCCTCTGAACAGTTGATGTTGAGATGTCTGTTTCTTGAACTCTGACGCATTTATTTGGGCAGCAATCTGAGGTGCAGTTAACTCTAATGAACTTATCCTCTGCAGCAGAGGTAACTCTGGGTCTTCCTTTCCTGTATCGGTCCTCATGAGAGCCAGTTTCATCAGCGCTTAATGGTTTTTGCGACTGCACTTGAAATTTCTTGAGATTTTCCGGATTGACTGACCTTCATGTTTTAAAGTAATGATGGACTGTCATTTCTCTTTGCTTATTTGAGTTGTTCTTGCCATGATATCAACTTGGTCTTTTACCAAATAGGGCTATCTTCTGTATACCACCACTACCTTGTCACAACACAACTGACTGGCTCAAACGCATTAAGAAGGAAAGAAATTCCACAAAGTACCTTTTAACAGGCACACCTGTTAATTGAAATGCGTTCCAGGTTACCTCATGAAGCTGGTTGAGAGAATGCCAAGAGTGTGCAAAGCTGTTATCAAGGCAAAGGTTGCCTACTTTGAAGAATCTCATAAAATATATTTTGTTTTAATACTTTTTTGTTTACTATATGATTCCATATGTGTTATTTCATGGTTTTGATGTCTTCACTATTATTCTACAATGTAGAAAATAGTAATAATAAATAAAACCCTGGAATGAGTAGGTGTTATAAAACTTTTGGCTGGTACTGTAAGTATTCACAACCCTGAGTCAACACTTTGTAGAAGAACCTTTGACAGTGATTACACCTTTTGAATCATCTTAGGTATGTCTGTATCAGCTTCGCACATCTGGATTTGGGGATTTTCTTCCTTTCAGATTTTCTCAACCTCTTAAGTTTGCTGTTCACTGCTGCTCCACATCTATCTTCAAGTCTTTCCACAGATGTTCAATGGGATTCAAGTCTTTGCTTTGGCTGGGCCACTCAAGGACTTTCACATTCTTGTTCGGCAGCCATTCCAGCATTGCTTTGGCTGTATGCTTGGGGTCATTGTCCTGTTGGAACGTAAATCTTAGCCACAGTCTAAAGTTGTTTGCACTCTGAAGCAGGTTCTCATCAAGGTTTGCCTGTATTTGGCTCCATTCATTGTTCCCTCTATCCTTACCATTCTCCCAGTCGCTGCCGCTGAAAAGCATCACCATAGCATGATGCTACCACCGCCATTCTTCACGGTAGGGATGGTGTTAGACGGGTAATGAGCTGTGCCTGTCATTCAGGCCAAAGAGTTTAATGTTTGTCTCATCAGACCACAGAATCTTTTGGCTTATGCGCTCAGAATTTCACATACATTTTTGGAAACTCCAGGCGTGCTGTTGTGCCTTTTTCTCAGGAGGGGCTTCTGTCTAGCCACTCTCCCATAAAGGCCAGATTGGTGAAGCGCGGTAGAGACTTGTCCTTCTGGCAGGTTCTCCCATCTCAGCCAAGGAACTATGTAGTTCTGTCAGTGGTCATTGGGTTCTTGGTCACCTCCATGACCAAGGTTCTTCTTGGCCGGTTGCTCAGTTCGGTCGGACGGCCAGCTCTAGTAAGAGTGTGGTTAGTTTCATATTTTTTCAATTTCCCAATGGTGGAGACCACTGTGCTCTTGGAAACTTCAAACACTCTAGAAATTGTTATATTTCCTTCCCTAGATATGTCTCATCACAATTCTATCTCGGAGATCTATGGACAGTTCCTTGGACTTGATGGTATATTTTCTGCTCTGACATGCACTGTCAATTGTTGGTGTATTTTCTTTCTAAATCATGTCCAAACAATTGTATTGGCCACAGATGGACTCCAGTCAAGTTATAGTAACATTTCAAGGATGATCAAAATAAATTGAATGCACCTGAGCTCAATTTGGAGTGTCACAGCAAAGGGGTGTGAATACTTATGTAAATGAGATACTTTTGGTAGTGTATGTGGACACCTGCTCATTGAACATCTCATTCCAAAATCATGGGCATTAATATGGAGTTGGTCCCCCCTTTGCTGTTATAACAACCACTCTTCTGGGAAGGCTTTCCACTAGATGTTAGAACACTGCTCTGGGGACTTTCATCCATTCAGTCACAATAGCATTAGTGAGGTCGGGCACTGATGTTGGGCGATTAGGCCTGTCTCGCAGTCTGCGTTCCAATTCATCCCAAAGGGGTTTGATGGGGTTGACCTCAGGGCTCTGTGCAGGTCGTTCAAGTTCTTCCACACTGAATTTGACAAACAATTGTCATGATGGAACAGGAAAGGACCTTCCTCCAAACTTTGGCCACAAAGTTGGAAGCACAGAACCGTCTAGAATGTCATTGTATGCTGAAACGTTAAGATTTGCCTTCACTGGAACTAAGGGGCCTAGCCTGAACAATGAAAAACAGCCCCAGACCATCTGCAAAACCCAGATTCATCCATACAGTTGACCAGGGCAGCTCTCGCAGGGCAGGAATTTGACGAACTGACTTGTTGGAAAGGTAGCATCCTATGACTGTGCCACCTTGAAAGTCACTGAGCTCTTCAGTAAGGCCATTCTACTGCCAATGTTTGTCTATGAAGATTGCATGGCAGTGTGCTCGATTTGATATACCTGTCAGCAACGGGTGTGGCTGAAATAACCAAATCCACTAATTTGAAGGGGTGTCCACATACTATTGTGTATATATATAGTGTATTTCTGTATTTAATTTGTCATTATGGGGTATTGTGTGAGATTTTCAGATTTCTTTAATCAATTTTGAATTCCGGCTTGAAGTCAATCGGTATGAATACTCTCTGAAGGCACTGTAGGCCTGCACATCGAATGAGAGAGAGAAGCAGACGGGCTGGCATATAGAAGAGAGGCAGACGGGCTGGCATATAGAAGAGAGGCAGACGGGCTGGCATATAGAAGAGAGGCAGACGGGCTGGCATATAGAAGAGAGGCAGACGGGCTGGCATATAGAAGAGAGGCAGACGGGCTGGCATATAGAAGAGAGGCAGACGGGCTGGCATATAGAAGAGAGGCAGACGGGGTCTCATGCATAGTGAGTTGTGTAATAATGTAATAGGTAATGACGGATCACTCTGCAGTAAAGTAAGCTAGGCCTCCTTAAGGGACTTCCTTAGCCACAACAGCACAATGTGTGGTTGCACAATTGTGACCCTTGAAAGCGGTGATGGCTGAGCTAATTTGTATGGTTGTTTTGGAGCAGTTAGCGCTTCATAATGGCTAGTGTTTTAGTTGTTGGTGAAAAGGTGAAGATGGGAAATTCCATTATAAAGTTTCTACTTCTCCAAACCCCTTGTGCAGTCATTCATGCTCAGTTTTAGTCAATACAGTTGTCCTTGTGTTTGTCTAAAGGGGAATTCTTTGTTGAGGGTGCAAAACCTCTCCCCACACACTAACAAATCCTTATGACTGAGGACAGATTTTCTGAAGGTAATGAATAAAGATGTTAAACCACATTAGGCAGACAAGAAGATCATTGAAATGTCCTTAGGGACGTTCTGTCCTTTTGAAAGGAGAAGAACTAGGTTAACATATCATCTCTCAGAACCCCCTCTGTTCTCTCTGCTGCTACAGTTGCCTTTTCAGTTGAATGGGCCTTTGTTGTCGGAGATGTAAATGTTTTTGAGGGTGACGTTGCTTTGGAATATTTTTGCCTGAGGCCCCATTCATCCAGAGGGTATGAATACACGAATACACAGAGACTAGAGGGTGTGTCGTCGTTTGTGTGTTTGTGTGTGTTTGTGTGTGTGTGTGTGTGTGTGTGTGTGTGTGTGTGTGTGTGTGTGGTGTGTGGTGTGTGTGTGTGTGCGCACGCGTGCGCTGTGGTTTTAAAACATGAGAATGATTGGATGGCGCCTAGCAGCCACATTGAAACCCTTGTTGACATCACCTAGGCCTACTCATGTGCCTACTGGGCCTTATGGCTGGCCTATCTGGGGACAGTAACTTTTATCCCATTAAAAGCTGCCACCTTTGCTACTGTCCACTCCACACCATTATGTTTTGAGATCTTATTTCATTGCGGGGTCAATGGTGACACGAAGACAGATTGGCCTAGGTAAGCAGACACTCTTGAAACGGCCCGTATCATCAGCTTCTGAAATGGCCCATATCATCAGGCTTATTGAGTCATAGGTCAAAATGCTGCCAGGTTGCAGATCAAAGTGTCTGCTGTGAAATCCAGAGCATGTAAGCAGTAAATGATATCCTCGTGGCAGGGCTGTAGACTTATCAGGGCCCCTGACTCTAATCACAACTTAAGTTCTGAACACAGTGATCAGTCACAGCATGCTTTGAGTGTTGCAATAATCCAAGTGACCGGTGACATATGGACCATATGTAGCTTAATGGGGTAGATATAAGAAGGCTCTGATGGGCGTGAGATTCTTTTGGTCATTATTTACACAGAAACCAGTACCTGCAGAAAAACGGCTGTGTGAAAAGAGTACAAGCTTCAAACGTCCCCTTGGCTAAAAGATGTCTGGAAATCGTGAGAGAGCGAGAAATCCAAGATCAAGCAGGAGAGACTCAGAGTTTTAATCTGCCAGTGACAGAAGGGTTAGAACAGAACGATAGTCAGTCAGTGACAGAAGGGTTGGAACAGAACAATAGTCAGTCAGTGACAGAAGGGTTGGAACAGAACGATAGTCAGCCAGTGACAGAAGGGTTGGAACAGAACGATAGTCACTGACCGAAGGATTGGAACAGAACGATAGTCAGTCTTTGACAGAAGGGTTAGAACAGAATGATACAGTCAGTCAGTGACAAGGGTTGCAATAGAACGATACATTTAGTTATTGACAGTCGATACTTCTGAGCTGTTGCTCTAAATTAATCCAAGCTGCAGAAGAAATGTATCGACTGTCAACAACTAACTGTATCATTCTGTTCCAACCCTTCTGTCTTCATAGTTTTTTAAATCTGCTCTTTATTCCTGGCAGCTGGAGCCCCCTCAAGCTCCCAGTATCCTATGACTGTATGGTAATGTAGGAGCGAGAGAGAGAGAGAGGCGCAGAGAGGGAGAGGGAGGCAGGCACGGGCCCAAATGGGAATTGCAGAACTGCGGCAGTAGAACAGAGTACTGTAGTGGAAGCAGGGACTCCAGACAACAGACAGCCGTCTCCTAAAAATTGAAAAGCCCAACTGATTAATATTCCGGCTGCTGCTTTTAAACAATATTTCAGCATTTATGGGAACTTGGAAGTTCTATTAAAGACAAGTATTTGCACGAAAAATGTATTCCGATGACTTGAAACGTGTGTTTCCCCTGTTTTTAAGAAGTACTTTTAGTTCAGGCAGAGAAAGGTTAGAGTTCCAGTTAAGTGAGAAAGAACTTAAGTCCCACCCCCACCCCCTCTATTTCATTCCAGAATACCTACCTTTTGTCCCCCTAGAGTTTGGAACCACTCAACTGGAGGTTTAATTTCAAAGCCCCGGCCTGGCAACAAAAGTTTCCACATTTGAGGCAGAGCGGCATAGAAGAAGAAAGTTGTCATGATTCTGGCCGCAGACGCAGTCAGCAGCTATTGGAAATAGATTGTTTACTGTCATGTGTCATGTGCTTATTCTCCGAAGGAATAAAATTACAAAGCTACTCTGTGTTATAGTTAGTTTCCATGCCAACTTTGAGGATCTGAGTTGGTTTGCATGGTTCTTGCAATGTGATTTTAATGTGTCATCTCTTCTGTTTTTCCCTTAGGTTTGATTTGTGGATTGTCTGGACCAGAACTCACCGTAGCTGTTTGAAGGACCACAATGGCTGGGTACTCTAGAGACCTGGTTCAATCCTTGCTTTGACAACACAGTTTACAATTAAATGTGAGAAAGACACAAACATCACATAACTCAGCACCAATCAGGTGTTTCTGGTCTTGTGGCGTATTAAATCAGACTTCATCAGACATCACCATGCCTATTCTCAAGCAGCTAACCTCGAACCAGTCCAAGCGTCGCTCCCGGGCTGACCTGACTGCGGAGATGATCAGCGCCCCTCTGGGGGACTTCAGACACACCATGCATGTGGGTCGTGGTGGGGACGCCTTCGGGGACACCTCTTTCCTAAGTACCCGGTCTGGGGAGCCCCCTAAAGAACAAGTTCCAGAGGTCCAGCAGAGCTCCCCTGGACCCAAACCAGGCCTGTTGTCCCGAACCTTCAGGAGCAGCAAGCGCTCCCAGTCGGTGAACCGCGGTGACATGTACAAGAACAACTCGTTGGCGCCCCCCGGTGGCTCGCCAAACTTTGTGAAGAACGCCATCTCCCTGCCCTACCTCAATGACGAGGACGTGGTCAGGATGGGCAGTGGTCAGCAGATGCCCAAGAGTGTCTCCTCCAGCCCTCTGAAGAAGCTGCCCGAGGTCGATGGAATCAGCAAACCAGTCAACGGTGCCTCGGCCATGGCGATGCTGGATCTGGAGTTTGACGAGCGTAACTTTGGAGAACTGACTGACCTGCCCCCATCACATCCTCGGGGTGGCGGGATGAAGCACGCGGAGTCCATCATGTCATTCCACATTGACCTGGGACCCTCCATGCTGGGGGACATCCTCAGCGTCATGGAAAAGAAGGGCTGGGAGGAAGACGACCTGGGGTACGAGGAGGGGAAGGGCAGCGAGGGCCGCGGGTCACCCCCCTTTAGCCCTCCCACCACGGAGGATGAGATCGAGGACCAGGTGGATCTACAGCCTCCAGTCAGGCCCCCACGCACCTATCCTCAGCAGAAGGTCATGGCCGACCCCCTCTACACCCCTCGCAGGAACTACCACCCCCACAGCCACCTGGACAGCTGCTCCGTGTCCTCCTCCGGCTCTGCCGCTCTTGAGGAGAAACCACTCCACCACCTGCAGGAGGGGGACATGGACAGCGCCAAGTACAGCTCTCGGGGGGCTGGAGGGGAGGACGATAAAGACTTCTCCTTCATGGACGAGGATGATGATGAGATCAGGGTGTAAAACAGAACAGGGCTGTAATGTCACCACCACAGAACGTGGTTAATAACGACACCAGAACGTGGTTGGTGAGGTCACCGAAGGAGACAATTATTTTTCACGAGTTTTGAAGCTATAATAAGTCTAGGAGGGGTTGGGAGCACGATAAAGACCGCACAAATCCCTACATATGGATCTATCCTGAGAACTTCTATACGGGGACAACCCTGTTCTGCTACACCTCCTGGATCAGGAATACCCATACACCATCTGTTATTTAACCTTATTTACTCCTGTGTGTGTGTGTGTGTGTGTGTGTGTGTGTGTGTGTGTGTGTGTGTGTGTGTGTGTGTGTGTGTGTGTGTGTGTGTGTGTGTGTGTGTGTGTGTCTGATAGTTAATGGAAACGAAAATGCCTGTCCCATGAGTCCATTTCTCCAGCCCATTACAGAATTCCGTGTCGACCACTAACTCTCTCTCTCACTCACACACACTGCAACTCTGAGACACCAGTTATTGGTTTGAGGGATTATTTTTGTTGAACTATGATCTGTCATTATGATGATCTAATCCCACAGTTCCAATATGTCATTAAAGTGTGTTTCTCCTTATAAGGGGATCAACCACTCATATCCACTCGTATTCAACATGAACCATAACCCACCCACGCCACCATTGTCTTTCCATTCAGAGGATTTCCCTTCATGGTTACCATAGCTACAGTCCTGGCTACAGTACTAGCATATTCCTTATAGCGCATTATTAGGTAAGGGAAAACCAACCAGCGGTCATGACACTGATTGTCACATTCTTTGAAAGTGGACATATGGAGATTGACAGAGGTCACAGAGGTCGAAGCATGAACTGTTGATCACCCAGATGGAGGTGTAATGCGTGAGGTGTAGAGTCATGTGAGGTCACGGACTGAACTGTATATTTCCCACACTGCTTTGGAGAAAGGAAGTGAAATGTATCCCAGCATTCTTTGGGGCATTGAATGGATTGTATGTGTGTGTTGAGTGAGGTGAGATGCAGTTAAAATATTGGTTTTGTTAATTTTCAAAGGGTAAATAAAGGTGGCTTCTCCTATGTTTACTACATACAGAATTGATAAATTGGTCTTCAGGTTCTTAAACAATGGCACAACTTGGTTGTTCATTATTCCAACCATTAGTCCGCTTTATTGTCCTGTTCACTAGACATACTCTATACAGCCCAACACACTCTGAAGTCCTACATGATCAGTTAGCTTGTTTCATTTGTTATCTAATAACTACTTCTAATAAGGGGTAGATCATATTGTGCACTGTTTTAAGTCACCATGTTGATTGGAGGAATTTAGTTAAAGGTTGGAGTTTGGTGATCTTTAGTTGTTCTAAAGCCTAATGTACTAGCCTACTCAGTGAGCCAGCTTAAGCCTTAGCTTTGGAGTTGATTAGGCTAGGTTTGGGTTTGGCCGTGAGTCCATGGCACTTAAGCTTAGATCAATGGACTCAGTCATATATCCCCTGCAAACACTGCCAAGGTGTAGCAACATAGCTCACTCCCTAAAACACTATTGTACATAAAAAATCTTTGTTATGTTTCCATGTAAATGTTTTAAATTAACTTGACTTATTATTAAATACAAAAAAATGAACATTTTGAAAATAAATGGCCTTTTTGTAGAAGCTTTCATGACCAGTAGTGCTTTTATTGTACAAATGTTTAGAAACAGATGAAAACAAATACATAACTCACAGGAGCAGAGATGGTGGTTGTGGACAAGAGTAGTGACCGTACAGTAGACTGTCATATCTATGTGGTCATCTCTTCCCCCGTACACACCCCAGGCTTGTAAGATCAGGAGAAAGAGAGGAGTTTGAAGGGAGGAGGGTATCAGTAATAGGAGAACACTAGTTATAAGTGACAATATTACCCTCCTCTCTCCATTGTGCCACGCAGACCTGGCTACTGTAGGAGCAGATTGAATCAGCACACCCTCTGGCTTCCCTCTCATTCATAAACATACTGTAGGAGCAGATTGAATCAGCACACCCTCTGGCTTCCCCCCAACCTCTCATTCATAAACATACTGTAGTAGCAGATTGAATCAGCACACCCTCTGGCTTCCCCCCACCCTCTCATTCATAAACATACTGTAGTAGCAGATTGAATCAGCACACCCTCTGGCTTCCCCCCACCCTCTCATTCATAAACATACTGTAGGAGCAGATTGAATCAGCACACCCTCTGGCTTCCCTCTCATTCATAAACATACTGTAGGAGCAGATTGAATCAGCACACCCTCTGGCTTCCCTCTCATTCATAAACATACTGTAGGAGCAGATTGAATCAGCACACCCTCTGGCTTCCCTCTCATTCATAAACATACTGTAGGAGCAGATTGAATCAGCACACCCTCTGGCTTCCCTCTCATTCATAAACATACTGTAGGAGCAGATTGAATCAGCACACCCTCTGGCCCCCCTCTCATTCATAAACATACTGTAGGAGCAGATTGAATCAGCACACCCTCTGGCCCCCCTCTCATTCATAAACATAATGTAGGAGCAGATTGAATCAGCACACCCTCTGGCTTCCCTCTCATTCATAAACATACTGTAGGAGCAGATTGAATCAGCACACCCTCTGGCTTCCCCCCACCCTCTCATTCATAAACATACTGTAGGAGCAGATTGAATCAGCACACCCTCTGGCTTCCCTCTCATTCATAAACATACTGTAGGAGCAGATTGAATCAGCACACCCTCTGGCTTCCCTCTCATTCATAAACATACTGTAGGAGCAGATTGAATCAGCACACCCTCTGGCTTCCCTCTCATTCATAAACATACTGTAGGAGCAGATTGAATCAGCACACCCTCTGGCTTCCCTCTCATTCATAAACATACTGTAGGAGCAGATTGAATCAGCACACCCTCTGGCTTCCCTCTCATTCATAAACATACTGTAGGAGCAGATTGAATCAGCACACCCTCTGCCTTCCCTCCACCCTCTCATTCATGAACTTAGTTGGCTGATCGGTCAGTAACCAAACCAACCACTCATCCATTCATGAGTCATATGTTTGGGAAAGGAAATGGCAGGCGCGCCTGTTCCCTTTCCCTTTAGATTCCTCCTACAGTATTTGCATCCCAAATGGCACCCTATTCCCTATATAGCGCACTACTTTTGACCAGGGCCCATAAGGCTCTGGACAAAAGTAGTGCACTATATTGGGAATAGGGTGCCATTTAGGATGAATACAGTGTGACTATAGGTCCCCCCCCCTCTCATTAATTTGGTCAGATAAAAATCTAATCTGTTAAAGTAAAGCAGGAAGTCCCTGCTCACGCCTTCCTGGATCCCTGAGTATTGTCGCGTTCAAAACAACTGGGAATCTCTGAACTAGGTCTGACTGGGAAAATCATTTTGAACAGTCATCCAAGTCGGAAACTCGGGCATCTTTCTAAAACTGACTTTATGTTCCGACCAGAAGATCACTGACGTCACGATTTGACCTAGTTTTTTCCTCAGAGTTCCCAGTTGTCTTGAAAGTACCTAATCTATTGACTTTATGCTTGAGTGAGAGAAAATTACATTTGTGCCATATGTGACACTGGGGATCACTGTTTTTGTAACCTGTTATGGTGTTGGTTGGTTGTTTGGAGGGGGGAACAAATTATCCAATGGTATTAGGTCAGGGGAGGAGCCTAATGCCAGGCAGGATGTGACATCACTCAGCCATATGTTCATGCTATGTTTGTTAGAGTTCCATGTGTACATGTCTGTATTGAAGAGAGATTGGTTCAGAGATTAAAATGACCAGGTGGAAATGTGCCAAGTATGTATGTAATCATCCTCTGACATGTCATATTGAGTCTTGATGTCTGAAGGAAACATTTACGGGCTACAGCAGTACAGGGAACTTAAATCTCAGGCCTCTCACACTGTTAATTTGTAAATGGGCCAAATTTGGGATTTCTTTGTTATGTTTTTATTGTTTTAAACTCAGTTGCTTGTTCCATTGTTGTAGAATCTGTCTATGGAAAGTGGGTTAAACTGCTGCAATCCCTTAGCTGTTCTTCACCAATGTGTTGTAGAATCTGTCTATGGAAAGTGGGTTAAACTGCTGCAATCCCTTAGCTGTTCTTCACCAATGCCGGGACACTTTATAAAGAACCTTTACATTTTCTATCAAAACACTCATACCTGTCCACCTCCATTTTATTTGCTACTGAAGTGAAGTAGATAAATACTAATTGTGCCATCCATGAAAAACAGTGACTATTACTATGTTTGTTATAGGCATTATGGCATAGTGATGCTAATGAAGAGACATCAGAAAGTAAAGTGGGTTTTAACCACAAGATGATTTCAGTGCCCTGGCCTACTGCCTGTGGGGTGGGGGGGAGAGTCATACAAGGGGAAGGGATTGTGAAAAAGAACTGGCTTAAAGGTTCAGCTGGAGAGTGTTTCATTTTTTTCTACTCAAGGCTAGTTTTTATGCCAGGTATGTGCTACTTTTCTTTTTCTTTCTCATTCTACTGTGTATACATATATACTGAACAAAAATATAAATGCAACATGCAACAATTTCAAAGATTTCACTGAGTTATAGTTCATGAGGAAATCAGTCAGTTGAAATATATTCATTAGGCCCTAATCTATGGATTTCATGACTGCGAAGGTCAAAGACACCTTAAGAAAAAATTGGGCCTCAAGATGGGCCGTCACGGTATCTCTGTACATAAAAATTTCCATCGATTTAAAATGAAATTAATTAAACTGTATCTTATGCCTGCCCATACCATAGCCCCACCACCACCATGGGGAACTCTGTTCACAACGTTGACATCAGCAAACCGTTCGCCTACACAACGCCATACACGTGGTATGCGGTTGTGAGGCCGGTTGGACATACTGCCCAATTCTCTAAAACAACTTTGGAGATGGCTTATTTCAGACAAATTAACATTCAATTATCTGGCAACAGCTCTGGTGGACATTCCTGCAGTCAGCATGCTAATTGCATGCTTCCTCAAAATTTGAGACATCTGTGGCATTGTGTTGTGTGCACATTTCAATGGGCTTTTATTTTCCCCAGCACAAGGTGCATCTGTGTAATGATCATGCTGTTTAATCAGCTTCTCGATATGCCACCCCTGTCAGGTGAATGGATTATCTTGTCGAAGGAGAAATGCTCACTAACAGGGATGTTAACAAATTTGTGCACAAAATTGAGAGAAATTTTGTGCATATGGAACATTTCTGGGATCTTTTGTTTCAGCTCATGAAACATGGGACCAACACTTTACATTTTGTGTTTATGTTTTTGTTCAGTGTATTTACCTCCCTCACACGTCCTCCTCTTTGAAATAACAGCAATATTTTTCAATAAAAAGAAAGTTGGTAATCTTTACCTGGAGCGGTGTTGTGTCTTATTTCGTATTCTGTGTTATGTTATGTTGTCTATCTGTCCCTATGGGAACCTGTTTCATAGAGAAAATACTTGAACAAGTCAGTTCACGTTTTATTTATGCAGGTAGCAGCATAAGGGGCTGAGGTGGAACTTGTGTAAGATGCTGGTATTCACACTCAGTGTTGACAGAGATGCTCCTCTCCATCAAGTCCACACACTTCACATACCATTCGACATTAAAATACAGCCAATCTGTGTTTCTTACCAAATAAACCTCAGTTTAAATTATAACTGCTATACAGATCATTGGTAATGAGCATAGACAAGCTAGTATAGCTGTATTGATAGGGAGTGCATTGTATAATCTCATCTATTGTGTTAGCTTTTTGTCTGCCAGATACAGTACAGATCATTAATCCCAGAAAATTGTTAAGCTTATTTTTTTCTTGCTGAGAAGGATAAATATGAGGGGCCTACACAGTCAGATTGGGATATATGGTTTAGAAGAATCAGACTTTTTATATTTAGCAACTCTGATTTAGGCCAACATGTCGTCCATTAATGAGACAATAGGTCCATTAAGGTAATAATGGTACCAGAGCGGAGGGCTGCCATTTTACGGGCTCCGAACCAACTGTGCTTTTTTGTTAGTTTTTTCGCATTGTTTGTAACTCATTTTGTACATAATGTTGCTGCTACCGTCTCTTATGACTGAAAAGAGATTCGGCACATCAGAACAGCGATTACTCACCTCAAACTGGACAAAGATTTTTTCTTTAATGAGTCCGACACAAAGGATATACTGCTTTGTCAAGACAAGGCCGAAATCCCAATCATCAGCATGAAGAAAAGACAGACAGAGAAAAAGGGGGCAGAGGGCGGGATGCCTTGTAACTGGACGATCTATGATTATGACTATCCTACCAACTGGACAGTAAAAACTGTAATATATTATGTTTCACCGAGACTTGGCTGAACAATGACACGGATAATATAGAGCTGGTTGGCTTCTCCATGTTTCGGCAGGAGAGAGCAGCTACGTCTGGTGAGACAAGTGGTGGGTGTGTGTGTCTATTTGTCAATAACTGCTGGTGCACGATATCTAATATTGAAGAAGTCTCGAGGTATTGTTCGCCTGAGGTAGAATACCTCATGATAAGCTGTAGACCACATTAACTACCAAGAGAGTTCTTATCTATGTTATTTGTAGCCGTCTATTTACCACCACAAACCGATTCTACCAGCGTGTCACATGTTCAACCAGAGGACAAAAAAACTCCAGACCACCTTTACTCAACACACTGGGATGTATACAAAACTCTTCCTCGCCCTCCATTTGGAAAATCTGACCATTATTCTATCCTCCTGAATCCTGCTTACAAGCAAAAACTAAAGTAGGAAGTAGCAGTGACTTTCTCAATACGGAAGTGGTCAGATGACGCGGATGCTATGCTGCAGGACTGTTTTTCTCGCACAGACTGAAATATGTTCCGTGATTTATCCAGGATTCATCCAATGGCATTGAGGATTATTCCACCTCAGTCACCGCTTCATCAATAAGTGCACAGTGACCGTATGTACATTTCACAACCAGTAGCCATTGATTACACGCAACATCCGCACCGAACTAAAGGTTAGGGACACAAATTCGGAAGCTTACTAGAAATCCCACCATGCCCTCAGACAAACCATCAAACATGCAAAGCATCAATACAGGACTAAGATTGAATCCTACTACACAGTCTCTGACGCTCGTCGGATGTGGCAGGGCTTGAAAACTATTACGGACTACAAAGGGGAACCCAGCCGCGAGCTGCCTAGTGACGTAAGCCTACCAGATGAGCTAAATGCATTTATGCTCGCTACGAGGCAACCAACACTGACGCATGCGTGAGAGCACCAGCTGTTCCGGCCGACTGTGTGATCACGCTCTTCGTAGCCAATGTGAGCAAGACCATTAAACAGGTCAACATTCACAAAGCTGCGGGGCCAGACGGATTACCAGGACGTGTACTCAAAGCATGCGCGGACCAACTGGCAAGAGTTTTCACTGACATTAGCAACCTCTCCTTTGCTGAGTCTGTAATACCTACATGTTTCAAAAAGACCACCATAGTCCCTGTGTCCAAGAAAGTGAAGGTAACATGCCTAAATGATTACAGCCCCGTAGCACTCACATCGGTAGCCATGAAGTGCTTTGAAAGACTGGTCATGGCTCACATCAACACCATCATGCAAGAAACCCTAGACCCACTCCAATTCACATACAGCCCCAACAGATCCAGAGATGATGCAATCTCAATCCCACTCCACAATGCCCTTTCCCACCTGGACATAAGGAACACCTATGTGAGAATGCTTTTCAATGACTACAGCTCAGCGTTCAAACCCATAGCGCTCACAAAGCTCATCACTAAGCTATGGACCCTGGGACTAAACAACTCCCTCTGCAACTGGATCCTGGACTTCCTGACGGGCCGCCCCCAAGGGTAGACAACAACATATCTGCCATGCTGATCCTCAACACTGGGGCCCGTCAGGGGTGCCTGCTTAGTCCCCTCCTGTACTCCCTGTTCACCCATGACTGCGTGGCCCAAACACGACTCCAACACCATCATTGTTTGCTAACGAAACAACACTGAGGCAGCCCATAGGGAGGAGGTCAGAGACCTGGCAGTGTGGTGCAAGGACAACAGCTTCTCTCTCAATGTAAGCAAGACAAAGGAGATGATCGTGGACTATAAGAAAAGGAGGGCCTTACAGGCCCCCATTAACATCGACGGGACTGAAGTGGAATGGGTTGAGAATTTCAAGTTCCTTGGTGTCCACATCACCAACAAACTATCATGGTCCAAACACACCAAGACAGTTGAGAAGAGGGCACAAGAACACCTTTTCCCCCTCAGGAGACTGAAAAGATTTTGGCATGGGTCCCCAGATCCTCAAAATGTTCTACAGCTGCACCATCAAGAATATGCTGACCGGTTGCATCACCGACTGGTATGGCAACTGCTCGGCATCTGACCGTAAGGCGCTACAGAGGGTATTGCATAGGGCCCAGTACATCACCGGGGACAAGCTTCCTGACATCCAGGACATATACACTAGGCGGTGTTGGAGGAAGGCCCAAAAATTTGTCAAAGGCTCCAGTCACCCAAGTCATTGACTATTCTCTCTGCTACTGCACGGCAAGCGTTACCGGAAAGCCAAGCCTAGTACCAAAAGGCTCCTTAACAGCTTCTACCCCCAAGCCATAAGACTGCTGAACAACTAATCAAATGGCCACCCGGACTATTTACATTGACCCCCCCCCCCCCTTTTCAAATTACCTCCACTAACCTGTACCCCCGCACATTGACTCGGTACCGGTACCCCCGGTATATAGCCTCGTTACTGGTATGTACATTTCTTGTTACTTTTTGATTGATTTGATTTACTTTAGTTTATTTAGTAAATATTTTATTAATTCTATTTCTTGAATTATTATTGGTTTAGGGCTAATAAGTAAGCATCTCATGGTAAGGTTGTATACCTGTTGTATTTGGAGCGTATGACAAAGGAAATTTGATTTGATTTACGTCATCCATTATCAAATCAAATCAAATTTTATTAGTCACATACACATGGTTAGCAGATGTTGATGCGAGTGTAGCGAAAGGCTTGTGCTTCTAGTTCCGGCATTGCGGTAATATCCAACAAGTAATCTAACAAATTCACAACAACTAAATAATAAATAAATATGGATGAGCAAGGGCGTGCGGCATAGGCAAGATGCAGTAGATGGTATACAATAAATATATGGATGAGCAAGGGCGTGCGGCATAGGCAAGATGCAGTAGATGGTATAGAATACAGTATATACATATGAGATGTGTAATGTAGGATATGTAAACATTATTAAAGTGCCGTTATTTGAAGTGACTAGTGATACCTTTATTAAATCCATTTATTTAAGTGGCCAGAGATTTAAGTCTGTATGTTGGCAGCAGCCTCTCTATGTTAGTAATGACTGTTTAACAGTCTGATGGCCTTGAGATAGAAGCTGTTTTTCAGTCTCCCAGTCCCAGCTTTGATGCACCTGTACTGACCTCGCCTTTTAGATGATAGCGGGGTGAACAGGCAGTGGCTCAGTTGTTTGTTGTCCTTGATGATCTTTTTGGCCTTCCTGTGACATCGGGTGGTATAGGTGTCCTGCAGGGCAGGTAGTTTGCCCCCATGTGATGCATTGTGCAGACCTCACTACCCTCTGGAGAGCCTTGCAGTTGAGGGCGGTGCAATTGCCGTAACAGGCGGTGATACAGCCCAACAGGATCCTCTCGATTGTGCATCTGTAAAAGTTTGTGAGTGTTTTAGATGACAAGCCAAATTTCTTCAGCCTCCTGAGGTTGAAGAGGCGCTTTTGCGCCTTCTTCACCATGCTGTCTGTGTGGGTGGACCATTTCAGTTTGTCTGCGATGTGTATGCCGAGGAACTTAAAACTTTCCCCCTTCTCCATTACTTCCCGTCGATGTGGATGGGGGGGGGGGTGCTCCTTCTGCTGTTTCCTGTAGTTCACGATCATCTCCTTTGTTTTGTTGACGAGGAGTGAGAGGTTATTTTCCTGACACCATAGTCCGAGGGCCATCACCTTCTCCCTGTAGGCCGTCTCATCGTTGTTGGTAATCAGGCCTACCACTGTAGTGTCGTCTGCAAACTTGATGATTGAGTTGGAAGCGTGCATGGCCACGCAGTCATGGGTGAACAGGGAGTACAGGAGAGGGCTGAGAACGCACCCTGGAGCCAGTGTTGAGGATCAGTGGGGTGGAGATGTTGCTTCCTACCTTCTCCACCTGGGGGCGACCACCTGTCTCACCATTAGTGAGACAATAGGTCTATGTGCCGTGAATTAATGAGACAATAGGTCTACATGCCGTGAATTAATGACACAATAGGTCTACATGTCATTCATTAATGAGACAATAGGTCTACATGTCATCCATTAATGAGACAATAGGTCTACATGTCATCCATTAATGAGACAATAGGTCTACATGTCATCCATTAATGAGACAATAGGTCTACATGTCATCCATTAATGAGACAATAGGTCTACATGTCATCCATTAATGAGACAATAGGTCTACATGTCATCCATTAATGAGGCAATAGGTCTACATGCCGTGAATTAATGACACAATAGGTCTACATGTCATCCATTAATGAGACAATAGGTCTACATGTCATCCATTAATGAGACAATAGGTCTACATGTCATCCATTAATGAGACAATAGGTCTACATGTCATCCATTAATGAGACAATAGGTCTACATGTCATCCATTAATGAGACAATAGGTCTACATGTCATCCATTAATGAGACAATAGGTCTACATGTCATCCATTAATGAGACAATAGGTCTACATGTCATCCATTAATGAGACAATAGGTCTACATGTCATCCATTAATGAGACAATACGTCTACATTCAGCCTGTTGAAGAAATCATATGTTGAGATGCTTCTGCATTTGGACCATGACAATGGACTGGAAGATTTAGATTTATGTGTATATTGGTTTCTAGCTTACCTGAAAAGTTGCATGTCACGGGGGCTGTTCGATGCTAATATAGAACGCCATAGGATGTTTTTGTGTTGGTTAAGGGCAGTCAGGTCTGGAGAGAACCAAGGGCTATATCTGTTCCTGGTTCTAAATTTCTTGAATGGGGCATGCTTATTTAAGATGGTGAGGAAGGCATTTTAAAAAAAATAACCAGGCATCCTCTACTGACGGGATGAGATCAATATCCTTCCAGGATACCACGGCCAGGTCGATTAGAAAGGCCTGCTCGCTGAAGTGTTTCAGGGAGCGTTTGACAGTGATGAGTGGAGGTCGTTTGACCGCTGACCCATTACGGATGCAGGCTATGAGGCAGTGATCGCTGAGATCTTGGTTGAAAACAGCAGAGGTGTATTTAGAGGGCAAGTTGGTTAGGATGTTATCTATGAGGGTGCCCGTGTTTACGGCTTTGGGGTGGTACCTGGTAGGTTCATTGATAATTTGTGTGAGATTGAGGGCATCAAGCTTAGATTGTAGTATGGCTGGGGTTCTAAGCATGTCCCAGTTTAGGTCACCTAGCAGCACGAGCTCTGAAGATAGATGGGGGGCAATCAGTTCACATATGGTGTCCAGAGCACAGCTGGGGGCAGATGGTGGTCTATAGCAGGCGGCAACGGTGAGAGATTTGTTTTTAGAGAGGTGAATTTTTAAAAGTAGAAGTTCAAATTGTTTGGGTACAGACCTGGATAGTAGGACAGAACTCTGCAGGCTATCTCTGCAGTAGATTGCAACACCGCCCCCTTTGGCCGTTCTATCTTGTCTGAAAATGTTGTAGTTAGGGATGGAGATTTCATAGTTTTTGGTGGTCTTCCTAAGCCAGGATTCAGACACGGCTTGGACATCCGGGTTGGCAGAGTGTGCTAAAGCAGTGAATAAAACAAACTTAGGGAGGAGGCTTCTAATGTTAACATGCATGAAACCAAGGCTATTACGGTTACAGAAGTCATCAAAAGAGAGTGCCTGGGGAATAGGAGTGGAGCTAGGCACTGCAGGGCCTGTATTCACCTCTACATCACTAGAGGAACAGAGGAGGAGTAGGATAAGGGTACGGCTAAAAGCTATGAGAATTGGTCGTCTAGAACATCTGGAACAGAGAGTAAAAGGAGGTTTCTGGGGGCGATAAAATAGCTTCAAGGTATAATGTACAGACAAAGGTATGGTAGGATGTGAATACAGTGGAGGTAAAGGGTATTGAGTGATGATGAGCGAGATATTCTCCAGAAACATCATTGAAACCAGGTGATGTCATCGCATGTGTGGGTGGTGGAACTGAAAGCTTGAATAAGGTATAATGAGCAGGGCTAGAGGCTCTATAGTGAAATAAGCCAATAAACACTAACAAGAACAGCAATGGACAAGGCATATTGACATTAAGGAGAGGCATGCTTAGTCGAGTGATCATAAGGGTCCAGTGAGTAGAGGTTGGTTGGGGTCACAGCGATTCAGACAGCTATCCGGGCCAACGGTAGCAAGCTAGCATAGGATGGAGGTCTGTTTTTAGCCACCTCGTGCGTTTCCGTCGGTAGATTAGTGGGGTTCCGTGTGGTAGAGGGGATCAATCCAATTGGCAAAATAGATATAGTTATAATGACCCAAGAAAAATTGTCCGATAGACTTATTCAGATAGCAGCCGATAAGACAGCTAACGATTAGCGGGCCGCAGATGGGCGTTCAGGTAACGTCGCGACGGAGGGGCCAGTTGGATAACTCCCTCGGGCAGATAACGTCGGTAGTCCAGTCGTGAAGGCCCGGTGGGGCTCCGCATTGGCAGTAAAACGGGCCCGGATAGGTGATTGTAGCCAAGGAGTGGCTGATGGAATTCTTCAGCTGGCTAGCTCCGGAATAATTGATGTTTGCTCCGGGATCGACATAAGCCAATAGTCACACGGATAGCAGCTAGCTAGCTGCGAAATCCAGGTGTAAATGTCCAGAGCTTGCGGTTGAAATCCGGGGATATGGAGAGAAAAATAGATCCGGTATGTTCTGGTCTGATAAAACATTATTTAAAAAAAAAATGTATTAGGGCCTAATCTATGGATTTCACGTGAGTGGGATTACAGATATGTATATGTTGGTAACAAATACCTTAAAAAAATGGGCCTCACAATGGGTCTCCCTATTTCGTCATGTATTTTTGTGCATTCATATTGCCATCAACAAAATTAAATTGTGTTCGTTGTCCGTAGTTTATGCCTGCCCATACAATATCCCCACCGCCACCATGGGGCACTCTGTTTACAATAATGACATCAGAAAACCGCCATACACGTCGTCCGATTGGATGTACTGCCAAATTCTCTAAAATGACGATGGAGGCGGCTTATGGTAGAAAAATGAATAAGAAATTATCTGGCAACAGCTCTGGTGGACATTCCTGCAATCAGCATGCCAATTGCACGCTCCCTTAAAACTTGAGACATCTGTGGCATTGTGTTGTGTGCGCATTTTAGAGTGGACTTTTATTGTCCCCAACACAAGGTGTAACTGTGTAATGATCATGCTGTTTAATCTGTCAGTAAACAAGAAGCCACTGCTCCAAAAATGGCCATAAAAAAGCCAGACTACGGTTTGCAACTGCACATGGGGACAAAGATTGTACTTTTTGGAGAAATGTCCTCTGGTCTGATGAAACAAAAATAGAACTGTTTGGCCATAATGACCATTATTATGTTTAGAGGAAAAAAGGGGGAGACTTGCAAGCCAAAGAACACCATCCCAACCGTGAAGCACGGGAGTGGCAGCATCATGTTGTGGGGGTGCTTTGTTGCAGGAGGGAAAAAGCGAACTGAAAAAGCGTATGCGAGAAAGGAGGCGTACAAACCTGACTCAGTTACACCAGCTCTGTCAGGAGGAATGGGCCAAAATTCACCCAATTTATTGTGGGAAGCTTGTGGAAGGCTATCCAAAATGTTTGACCCAAGTTAAACATTTTAAAGGCAATGCTAACAAATACTAATTGAGTGTATGTAAACTTCTGACTTAGAAATAAAAGCTGAAATAAATCATTCTCTCTATTATTCTGACATTTCACATTTTTAAAATAAAGTGGTGATCCTAACTGACCTAAGACAGGGAATTTTTACTAGGATTAAATGTCAGGAATTGTGAAAACCTGAGTTTAAATGTATTTGGCTAAGATGTATGTAAACTTCCGACTTTAACTGTATATCCTGTTTACATTGATCATCCTTGAGATGTTTCTACAACTTGATTGGAGTCCACCTGTGGTAAATTCAATTGATTGGACATGATTTGGAAAGGCATTCACCAAGCCATGAGGTCGAGTGAATTGTCCATAGAGCTCCGAGACAGGATTGTGTTGCGGCATAGATCTGGGGAAGGGTACCAAAACATTTCTGCAGAATTGAAGGTCCCCAAGAACACAGTGGCCTCCATCATTTTGAAATGGAAGAAGTTTGGAAATGCCAAGACTCTTCCTAGAGCTGGCCGCCCGGCCAAACTGAGCAATCGGGGGAGAAGGGCCTTGGTTAGGGATGTGACCAAGAACCCAATGGTCACTCTGACAGAGCTCTAGAGTTCCTCTGTGAAGATGGGAGAACCTTTTAGAAGGACAATCATCTCTGCAGCACTCCACCAATTAGGCCTTTATGGTAGTGGCCAGACGGAAGTCACTCCTCAGTAAAAGGCACATAGTCTGATGAAACCAAGATTAAATTATTTGTCCTGAATGCCAAGCTTCACATCTGGAGGAAACCTGGCACCATGCCTACGCTGAAGCATGGTGGTGGGAGCATCATCCTGTGGGGATGTTTTTCAGGGACAGGGAGACTAGTTAGGATCGAGGTAAAGATTAACGAAGTACAGAGATCCTTGATGAAAAACTACTCCAGGGCAGTCAGGACCTCAGACTGGGGCGAAAGTTCACCTTCCAACAGGACAACGACCCTAAGCACACAGCCAGGACAACGCAGGAGTGACTTCGGGACAAGTCTCTGAATGCCCTTGAGTGGCCCAGTCAGAGCCTGGACTTGAACCCGATCAAACATCTCTGGAGAGACCTGAAAATACTGTAGCTGTGCAGCAATGCTCCCCATCCAACAGACAGAGCTTGAGAGGATCTGCAGAGAAGAATGGGAGAAACTCCCCAAACACAGGTGTGTCAAGCTTATAGCGTCATAACCAAGAAGACTCGAGGTTATAATTTCTGTCAAAGGTGCCTCAACAAAGTACTAAGTAAAGGATCTGAATACTTATTTAAATGTTTTTGTAATGTTTTTTTTATATAAATTAGCAAAAATGTCAAAACCATTTTTTGCTTTGTCATTATGACATATCCTGTATGTAAATTGGTGAGTAAAAAAAACTTTTCAATCAATTTTAGAATAAGGCTGTGGAGGCTTTCTCCACAAAATGTGGAAAAAGTCGAGGGGTCTGAATACTTTCTGAAAGCACTGTAATCTCAGGGATGCTCAATTGCTATGAGGTTGAATGCACACAAACCAGATGAAGTGAGTTAGGCTGATGAAGATAGGAAAATGCAACTTATTTGCTCTATAATTAAAATGTTGCTGTATCCCTTTATTTGTAGTCGGCAATTGTTGTTTGTGCATTGGATCAGGGGAAACTATTTGAAGGACGACTAAACGGGTGGATGCGTGGGTTACATCAAAAGTCTCTTTGGCTGCGTTTAGACAGATACATGGCCTGTTGGGGGTGCTGCCAGGGGAGTGCAAAAAAATCCCCTTTACAATATAGCATTGTATGCATCTATAAATGCATGTGTACTGGCATACAGTTGAGCAGTCAAGTTTTTAGGATTTTCACTCATGGGGAACATTATTTAGCCGGGTCTGGGAAAGACAAAATTGGCCTTTTAACAATTATATGTCATTTACATTAGACATCAGCTGAATATTTTTCAATACCACACACATGACAGAAATGAATTGCTACTCTGACAGTGACAAACTGAGAGCAATAAAGTCGACCTGGTCTTGAATGCAAACAATAGCCCAGGCCAATGAAGAGACACACATATATAATCCCTATAAATAATGGCTTTCGTGATGACGTGAGCTCTCTTCTGCTCTGTCATCACGTTGAACCACCATCACGAGCTTGTTTTAGTATCTACTGCCCCCTAGCGTCAGGTAGCACATTTTACATTGAGTGCACTGATATGAAACCTAATTTCTCTCCCCTCATGTTCCTTTTCTCCAGGCTGCCACAGTAGCGACAGAGATACAGTGCCTTGCAAAAGTATTAATCCCCCTTGGGGTTTTTCCTATTTTGTTGCATTACAACCTGTCATTTAATTTGATTTTTATTTGGATATCATGTAATGGACATACACAAAATAGTCCAAATTGGTGAAGTGAAATGAAAAAAATATTATTATTTTTTTTAAATGGAAAAGTGGTGTGTGCATATGTATTCACCATCTTTGCTATGAAGCCCCTAAATAAGATCTGGTGCAACCAATTACCTTCAAAAGTCACATAATTAGTTAAATCAAGTCCACCTATGTGAAATCTAAGTGTCACATGATCTGTCACATGATCTCAGTATATATACACCTGTTCTGAAAGGCCCCAGAGTCTGCAACACCACTAAGCAAGGGGCACCACCAAGCAAGCAGCACCATGAAGACCAAGGAGCTCAGTGACAGGTCAGGTCAGTGACAAAGTTGTGGAGAAGTACAGATCAGGGTTGGGTTATAAAAAAATATCAGAAACTTTGAATGTCCCACAAAGCACCATTAAATCCATTATTAAAAAATAGAAAGAATATGGCACCACAACAAACCTGCCAAGAGAGGGCAGCTGACAAAAACTCACAGACCAGGCAAGGAGGGCATTAATCAGAGAGGCAACAAAGAGACCAAAGATAACCCTGAAGGAGCTGCAAAGCTCCACAGCGGAGATTGGAGCATCTGTTCATAGGACCACTTTAAGCCGTACACTCCACAGAGCTGGGCTTTACGGAAGTGGCCAGAAAAAAGCCATTGCTTAAGGCAAACTTGTTCGCCGAAAGGCATATGGGAGACTCCCCAAACATATGGAAGAAGGTACTCTGGCCAGATGAGACTAAAATGTAGCTTTTTGGCCATCAAGGAAAACGCTATGTCTGGCGCAAACCCAACACCTCTCATCACCCCGAGAACCCCATACCCACATTGAAGCGTGGTGGTGGCAGCATCATGCTGTGGGGATGTTTTTCATCGGCAGGGACTGGGATACTGGTCAGGAATGATGGATGGCGCTAAATACAGGGAAATTCTTGAGGGAAACCTGTTTGTCTTCCAGAGATTTGAGACTGGGACAGAGGTTCACCTTCCTTCAGGACAATGACCCTAAGCATACTGATAAAACAACACTCGAGTGGTTTAAGTGGAAACATTTAAATGTCTTGGAATGTTCTAGTCAAAGCCCAGACCTCAATCCAATTGAGAATATGTGGTATGACTTAAAGATTGCTGTACACAGGCAGAACCCATCCAACTTGAAGGAGCTGGAGCAGTTTTGCCTTGAAGAATGCGACAAAATCCCAGTGGCTAGATGTGCAAAGCTTATAGAGACATACCCCAAGAGACTTGCAGAATGCGACAAAATCCCAGTGGCTAGATGTGCAAAGCTTATAGAGACATACCCCAAGAGACTTGCAGCTGTAATTGCTGCAAAAGGTGACTCTGCAAATATTGACTTTGGGGGGGGGGGGTGAATAGTTATGCACGCTCAAGTTTTCTGTTTTTTTTTGTCTTATTTCTTGTTTGTTTCACAATAAATAATATTTTGTATCTTCAAAGTGGTGTGCATGTTGTGTAAATCAAAATATACAAACCCCCCAAATATCCATGTTAATTCCAGGTTGTAAGGCAACAAAACAGGAAAAATGCCAATGGGGGGGTGAATACTTTCGCAAGCCACTGTAAGAGGGTCATAGTGTTCCAGTTCTGGATATGCAGACAGTGACAGGTGAAGGTTCCTCCATGGCCACAGGAGAGATACAATAGGTCTCTACCCCATCTCTGGCATGATATATGATGGTGTAGTATGACTGTGAGGTGTGAGAAGGGTCAAATTGGGTAGCATCATAGAGAAATTAGAGTATGCATGGTGACTAGTGAATGTAGTGATCTTTTCTGTCTTTATCCATTGAATCAGTGGGCTACTATGACTGGTTATACTCCATGGAGTACCCTTTTCATCACTGCAGTCATAGTCAGACAATTTTACAACAGGGGATTCTGTATTCATGGAGAGGATGGAAGCATCACTCAGCCTTCTGGGGGATGTAGTTTTAGTGGTACTGGGCCATTTAGTGAAATGTCAAAAGGTTTGTTATGACGTTGTGTTGTTGTTACAACAAGTAATGATACAGTCAAAAGGTAGGTGCTTGCATACAGTCACACATCCTGCGTGGTTTTGGTACCAGTTCCGATTGATATTTTTGCATAGACATCGATTTGTGGACACCGTACATGAAAATGGATAGCCCTGGTTCCCATGGACACAGAGTATATTTTCTGAGCCTGTGTGATGGATGTGAAGTCTGAAACCACTTGAACCTCCTACCATTTAATTTGCTCTTCCAACTGTCCATCAACTCCTGACTGAACCCTACGTCACAGCCACTGACAAAGGACATGCCTGCAAACATTGTAGAGCAGCAGGAGAGAGTGGTTTTATCACGGTAGCACATTCAGACAGGAGCACAACTTTGGTTTTAGAAGTGGGGGGGACATAACCTGGCAGGGAGTCTGGGGGTCCTCCCTCAGAATCGACTTGTTAAAAATTTTAAACGTGTATTTTTCGATATATAGACACACCCGATGTGTTTTATTAAAATTAACTATATGTACTGACCTTTTCTGATGCTTTAAGCATGCTGTTTGATTAAATAATTAAGACACTGTTATGAATTTTATGTATAATGACTAAATGATGTATACATTTAAAGTAATGATAGGACTATATCTAACAGAATTCTACACTGTCTCTGTATAATGATGAAGAATGTTTGTCCATAAGAAAAGAGGGACTGTTAGCAGACAAGGAACTGTGGCAGACAACTTGTGACCACTGTGGAACTGATAACAGGGAAGGAAGTCTCCCCACCCAGGGAGGGGAGAAACCTTGGGCTTGTAGTAGATTGTATAACAGGTGGCAGGATGGGATAAGCAATGTATGAGTAGCAGAAGACTTGTGAACTATATTGTCTGAGAGGAGGAGGGACATTTATGACGAAATGAGAGGTATATAAACCAATGTACAGGAAATGATAAGCAGAGCTCTCGTAAATAAATGTTGCTGTCTATTGTAGTCTGGTTCATTTCAACAAGAATCTTACAAATTCTTGGTAACAGACCGAGTAGTTCAATTGAAGTTCAGTTTATGAACATTGAGAACATAATTCTCTTAACAGACACACAAATGACTCAAGAATGAGCCAGAGATCAATATATACTAACCAGAAGAAAAATACCTGTTCCCGACCCTCTTTCTCCCGCTGATGCTGACCTTTGTAGATTCTGCCATTAAACTCCTGAAGTTGCCGGTAATAGGCTACACCAGCGATCGGCAACCTTTTATATTTGGAGCAACAATTTATCTTACCATTTCTACCAATCTGCGTACCAGTTATGATTTTTATATGCACATTTTAGTGGAAAAGTTACATGTCATTTATAATAGTCTTTGTATCTCAAAATCATTGTCTGTGGTTCATCTACATTCTATCTAAATCTAAATGAAAATTATACAAATCTATAAGTAACTTTTATTGCCATTGGCAACTATGTAAAATTGCCTACAACACATAAAAACGCTTCAGCCTGCAGGCTGCAATACTGATAAAAATACATATCCTATGAGGGATGGATGTGGGAGGTAATATCTGTTTACCTGTCCTTGTTCTGTATATCTTATTTTGTATTATTTATTTTGTACCTATAAATCGGGGTATTTTCTGTATCTGTCTGCTTTTTTATGTTTATATAAGAATTGCATACTTGTCTTTGCTACAAAGTACCTATACACCATTGTTATGTGTGTTCAAGAAAAAATATTTGAGCAAAAAACATTCTATAAATTACATTGGCTACACATGTTCTGTCTGCAACAAACTTGAAACAATGTATCAACTATCAACTGGGTCGCCCAGAAACTCGTGCTTGCAAACTTGAAAGATTATATAAAATATTCTGGGCCCTCTAATATAGAGTTTCCCGCGCCAGTGAGTTCGGGACAGACACAGCTGTTGGCTATTTGTGCAAGGGACAAGAAGTAATCTGATATTTTATGACGGTTTCACTGGATCAGAGCGTTACATTTTTGACCCTGCTGAGACCACTGTCACCGTCTGATCCTGCTCAGATGAGGCATGGCAAAGAATTACCAATGAAAATAATTATCTAAGAATAAAATGAATGGTTCAATAATTGAAATTACCATTATTCTCAGATCTCAGACTGTATTCTACCCATCAACTCAAGATGGAACTTTGTATCTATTCGCTGATTGTTTTAATATACTGCAAAATTCACCTGCGCTCCATAGCCTGGTCTTCTCTGGCTGTCTGACCCTACTGGGACACCTGTCACCATCCAATCCTGCTAAAACATGATGAGCATAGTGTTGTGTACTGACCGTGCAGCATGACAGTGAAGCCTGTAGAGCTGTTTATACCGTGTCAGTGAAAAGTAGGGAATTACCTATGGAAACTGACAGATTAAAAATGTTACATTGCTATACTGACTCTAATAAAAACTAACATCGCCCTGTTAAAAAATGCCAGAATATCGGTCTTCAATCGTTTGGCCGCTGGTTTCATCATTTGATTCAGGTCTAGTATGATTGAGGCCAACGTTAGCTAGCTAGTTCATTCACTTCAGACAGAACTTCAGTCGAGAGGGGATGAAACATTAGCTAACGTTATATGTCAGTTACACTACTAGCTCAGCACTGGGAATAAATATTTTTTTCTGTCAAGTCAAACAGCAGTTACCTCGCCAGCTACATCAATTCTCTGGTTGCTTTTAATAAAACTCAGAGAAAAAGCACAACACACACAGACAACAGCTGCCTCTGTTCGCACGTCTGTCTGTGTGGTCCTAAATCCAGCCAGCTGAAACGCTTTGAGGTGTCTGCATGGTCCTAAAGCACAATAGAGCCACTTTTTTGTATCACAGTGCAATGATAAAACTAGTGGGAACAAAAATGCAATTTCAGAATGTGGGGGGGTTATGTCCTCACCTATCCCCTGTGAAAGTTGCGCCCCTGCATTCAGAGATCGATTTATAGCCATTCATCTAAAAACACTTTGTTTGTCATAGTCGGACAAGATTAATATGAGATGACGGGTGCGTTCCTAACAAGTTGAAGAAGCTAAGCTAGAACTCTGAGACGTTCACAGCGATGGGGGCAGACGTTTTGATCAAGAGAAACCTTTAGAAAATATGTATATACATTTTATACATATACATTTTCTCTAACACTAAACATACAAATATTTATTTTACAGTTAAGGAAGGTGAAATCTTAGTTATTCGCTTTTTAATTTGATTATACTATATCTAGAAAGCATCAAGCCTAATTAATACAGTTTTGTTGAATAGGAAACATCATATAAAATATTTCATATTTATATAATATTTGTACTGTGTACTTGAGCTTGTGTCCTCAAAAGTGACTACAAATCAGCAATAACAAATAAAAAGTACCATAAAAGGTGAGATTTTTTTTGGGAGTATGCAGCATTACTAGTTATTGTTTATGGCCCTCTCATGATAAATTACTTTTGGGGATAAGTAGATTACATTTTCGATTACATTTAGTTACATTTAAGTGGTTAACAGTTTTGACAGCCCCCCCCTTCCTCACACACACTTATTTTAATATACTAGGTGGCTCTTAAAAGAGCCTTTGGTTTCATGGAGGGCAGGCAAGTGGCAGTGAGTGTGGTGGTGTGTACTACTGTGTGCATCTTGCTAGAATGGAGGAGAGACCAGGGCCCGTATCTACAAAGTGTCTCAGAAAAGGTCCTAGGAATCCTGTTAAAACCAGTTTTAAGACAACAACAACAAAGAAACTCCCAGCGCAGAGGAAGTTTTAGGATGATGATAAGACACTGCTCACACAAACTTTGAGCCAGGAGTAAAATTCACTCATAAAAGTTTCTCATGAGTTTGAGGTACTGCAAAGGAAACAGCTTTTTTGTTGGTAGAGTATGTGTCTTAAAATATTGTTCATTTTCCTTTTGTAAGGTAAGAAAAAGGAGTGTTTTGTTTGAACATGTACATTTGTGAATATCACATTTGGCCAAAATAATATTGACCTTAATTATGTACAATTATTTTAAATTGTTTTTATTGTAGGTACTGTAAAGTATCCAATCAGTACATCTCTCCATAATAGGATAAAATCTTCATAAATATGACCAATTATAAATCTACTGATATCTTGCCACAGATTCTTTACATGAATACAATGCCAAAAAAGATACAACACTGTTTCTGGGTCGCCATTACAAAATGTACAATTTGAGTTTGTCTTTTTCTTAGGGCTAGGCCCCTTTTTTCTCAATTTCCGCCTGAATGATGTGCCCAAAGTAAACTGCCTGTTGCTCAGACCCTGAAGCCAGGATATGCATATAATTGGTACCAATGGAAAGAAAACACATGGAAGTTTGTAGAAATTTTTAAATAATGTAGGAGAATATAACACAATAGATATGGCAGGAGAAAATCCAAAGAACAACCAACCGGAATTGTTTCTTTTTGAGAGACCATCCTCTTACAATGGCAACTATAAGGTCATCCAGGGTTAGCTCCCTGGATGCAATTCCTATGGCTTCCACAGGGTGTCAGCAGTCTATGGTCAAGGTTTCAGGCTTGTAACTTCAAAAACAAATAAGAAATATCAGTTTTGGTACAGGGACACAGTCTTGGAAATTCGTGTTTGCACGCTCCATGAAGACAGCACGCATCTGCTAAAATCAGTTTCCTACTGAACATACTTCTTTCTGTAAGAAATATTATAGTTTGATTACATTGTAGGGTATCTGAGAAGTAAATAGAAGCTTATTTTGACTTGTTGAAACAAATTTTAGGGGTAGATTTTCGGATGTCTTTCTCTGCATGTTGAACGAGTGGATTACTCAAATCGATGGCGCCAACTAAACAGACTTTTTGGGATATAAAGAAGGATTTTATCTAACAAAACGAAACTACATGTTATAGCTGGGACACTTTGGATGACAAATCAGAGGAAGATTTTCAAAAAGTAAGTGAATATTTATTCGATATTTGGGAATTTAAGAAACCTGAGCCAGTGGAAAAATATTTTGATGTGGGGCGCCGTCCTCAAACAATCTCATGGCGTTTTTTTGCTGTAATAGCTACTGTAAATCGGAAAGTGCAGTTAGATTAACAAGAATTTAGCTTTCAACGGATATAAGACACTTGTATGTACCTAAATGTTTAATATCCATCATTTTTATGATTATTTATTTGAATTGAGCGCCCTCCAGTTTCCCAGGAAGTTGTCCCGCTAGCAGAACGCCTAGCCCTAAAAGGTTTTTTAAACTTGGGGGTCAGCAGGATAATATTTATGAATCATTTTAAAATAAACTTCCTTCATTTAGTTAATAAGTAGGTATGTGTGAGGCAACATCCAAACTTTTTCCAACAGATGTTATTAATAAAATGATTTCAATAAGGCATAACATGAGGTATAGATACAACATCTTGTTAAAACAAGGCACATATAGTTCTATTGTTGTTGTACGGACCAAAATAAAAATACATCTTTCCTACTGATGAGTCAACAGGGATAATCGAAGCTAAGTTCTGAGGAACATGTCTTGACATGTTCCTGAATAATAAGCAACCCCTGAGAGAATGCCATCTAAAATGATTGCAAATTCTTTAGGTGTTACAGGGATCTTGTAAAGTGATAAGAATTCCTCATAACTAAGTAAAATAACCTCTGCATTTACAATTTGGTTCACCAATCCAATATTATTTTGGAACCAATATACTTAAAACAAAGATTTATTTTTTATACAATATCCTCTGATTATTCCAGATATTTGTGTGGAGAGAAATGTTGCTTATAAATTAAGGACCATGACAAAAAACCTTACGATGAAAAGCAGAGAGTTTCACTGGAACTTTGTCAATATTATAATTGCAAACCAACATGAAGTTAAGGCCACCAAAAGTAGAGAAGACACAATGAGGAATAAAGTTCCACATAGAAGTGGGTCTTCTTGGCAATTGTTTTATCCAATTGATCTTAAAGTATTATTTAAGGTTGAAAAGTCCAGACAATAAAGCCCACCATACTCATAAGTGTTCATTACAACAGTTTTCCTCATATAAAGGTTACGGTTTCTCCACAGAAAGTTGAAAGCATCTGGTCTATCTCTTTGCTTGTTTTCCTGTCAAGACGTAAAGATAGAGCAGAATATGTTTGTCTATAGATACCCTCAGCCTTGGTTATTTGGACTCTTCCTTTTAAAGATAATTCCCGCTGTAGCCATTGGTTTAGCTTCTTCAGTTTAAAAAAAATAACAGGGTCAAAATGTAGGAAGCGTCTAGATGTTTGATCCTTAGTAATGATTATGCCTAAATATGTAAGTTATTCTTTCACTGGAATACCATAATATGAGGTTGTCACCTGTACTTGACTTGGACTGAAAAAGGTGCCGGTACTGTTTACATTTAGGTGCAGGTGCTACACAATACTTTTGAGTTTGCATTTGTGTTAAGACATAGATTAGATGTTTTGGAAAAGGATTCTATCACATTGATTCACCAGCGTCTTTCAGAAAAAGTGTAGTATCGTCAGTCAGCTGGCTTATAATAATTTTTTCACCAGCTTGTGGAGGACTATTATTAATAGAATTTGTAAGAAGTTGGGTGACTAATAAAAACAGATACCGTGAGATGGGACAACCTTCATAGTTCCTTTCTTTAACTCAAATCTAGGTGAGGCGCCATGTTTCAGTTTGATAGAGCTGTTACCATTCGTATAGAGAGTTTTTATACAGGCCATGACATTAGTTTTGTGAAATGTTTCATCCTCTCAACAGTTCCGAAGTGCAGGCATCACCATATCCCAGATTTGATCATGTGTCTCAATTATCTGATTGGCTTCTGTCCATATGGAGCAGTTTCAGCCCAGTAAGATGCCCCTTCACCTCGTGTGATTATGTGCATTTTTAACAAGTTTACTTTATGACACAAAATTGCTTTTATTCTTGTTTACTTACAGGCTATTTTTTAAATCTTCAGCCCAAAATGACAGGCCATAAGTAGAGTCTACACTGACAGGGATCATTCAATGGTTGGTTCTACTGAGGTCAAGCCACATATACTGTATTCTGTGCACTAGCCTAGTGTAGTAGAATTTAGAAATTACTATGAAATCTATCTACACAAATTTATTAAAGTCTATATTTTTATGATGTTTGCATTTGTTTCCCTAAGAAGAACAAAGCTGACCAATGGCATGTATTCATGGCTTCCCCAAAAAATGTAACAACAAAAAACATAAAATAATAGATTTTTCGTCTCTCTGTTTTAAATATTTTACTTCAATTCACAAGAGGCTGAATGTATCTCACCGGAGCAATAATTCGAGCAAGCAAAACAGCGTCCCTCTGTCTCTGTATGTGTAGCCCATCTATCTGATGCTGTCTGGTCTAAAATAATATGACATTGTTGCCGCCCGTAGCATTGAATGCAAGGGAAGCCAGCGAGCATTTGGCCTCCTTTGATAAAACAGTATTAAATAATAGTGTTGAGCTAAACTGAGTGAGATCAACTGTGAATGGTCCTGCCACATCAAAAAAATTCAAAAACTGTCAAGGGAAGCCAGTTAGGATTTGACTTCACACCAATCAGATCACATCAAAAGCCAAACGTCATTGACAGAAAAAACTTGAATTGCTGCACGTAGTTGTATTGTTATTCACTGGTGGCTAGCTAGCTAAAATGACCCCTTTTCTAAGTTAGCCATGGATGGAGATAGGGATTTGGACTTGTGGTTTTACTTAATACTCTGTAGTGGCCAATGATTATAACGGCGATTCTGATACAACCATAAAGTCATATATCGTGCCCCTGGCCTGAGAGGGTTGAAGTTCTCTATGTAGCTAGATGTAGGCTAGTAAGCTAATGTGACCTAGCTGGCTCATCGTTGCCCATGAAAGGAATTTAGGCTAGAGAGCAAGCATTTTAGCCAGGTGGCCTAAGACAACAAAAACTAAAAGTGTGTACTGCATGACAGTCCTAGACGTTTCTGCAAAATGAAAGCGAGGAGGATGGCATTGTCGTCAACATATATTTTCTACTTGCACACACACAAAGAAATCAATACCATGAACAGCCAAATCATATTTAGCTTACGTTGATAGGACTGAATTGTTTCTGGTATCTTTTAGTTGTACCTGCATTTGACCAAGCAGAGGTGATTTGATGATGTTCAACTGTTGAAGTTGAAATGGTGCTGGAATAGTGGAGGCAATAATTGTTTAGTAGTACGAAATGTGGGAAACATTAACTTGATTGACCATGCTGTAGCTCATGTAACTGTTTGTTACATGAAGTATGCTTTGTGTACTTCACTGGACTTCTCTGGTTTTGTGACGAAACAAAGGAGTGGTAGAATTTATTCACTGTGTTTTCTTATTGTCTCAGCCTTAGGCCTATATACTGGATGACAGTGGCAAGGAATATGAATTACCAGGTTATAAAGCAACCAAGACAATATTCACAACACATAGGTTGTAATATGGCTTTTCTTACCTGGCTTGGCTTCCCCAGTGATATTCTCCACGCACCACCAGTGGAGCTGACCACTCAAGTTCCGCCTGCAAAAAGCTGGCCCTCTCTCCAGTACCCAGCATGGCGAACATCAACTATCGGATCAGACACCAGTGTGAAATCTACTTCAGGCCACACCAGTTTAACCCATCCTACCCCAGGCAACACCACTCTAACCCAACCTACCCCAGGCCACACCACTCTAACCCAACCTACCCCAGGCAACACCACTTTAGCCCAACCTACTCCAGGCAACACCACTCTAGCCCAACCTATCCCAGGCAACACCACTCTAGCCCAACCTACTCCAGGCAACACCACTCCAGCCTAACCTACTCCAGGCAACACCACTCTAGCCCAACCTACTCCAGGCAACACCACTCTAGCACAACCTACCTCAGCCACAACAACTCAGGTTCACCCATGGTAACCTTCTACAAGGTATGACTTGCCCATTTTGGCACCATTTAGATATGTGTTGGTCTTGGTTTTGGAACCTGTACAAAAATGATTCCTTCTACTGGTTGACAAAACTTACTGACTGTGGATATTCTGCATATAGTTGACATCAGTTAAAACAGTCCTTTAAACTGTCCTATACTGGAATAAAGACAGGAATGCATTGAGATACATTTAAAATGTAAATTTACTGATGAACATTTTAAAATGTACATGTATTCATATTGTGTAGCAGACAGTATATTTGCTAAATGTACAATAACATCACTCAATATATATTCTTGGTACATATAATATGACTATATAACATAATTATTTTTACTGAAGATTTACTCAACCAAAAATGTACCTTCAGATTTCAAAATAGGAATCTCAAGGTAAAACTGAAGCTAATCTCTCTCTTATGTATTACAGGTGTAGAGAGAAGCCTATTTGACCTTGAAAAGAAGTATGACATGCATAACATCTCTGCTTTTGTCTGTTTATGTTTATTGTGGGTATAAGGGCCACTCTGCCAGAGCTTCCAAACTACAGGACTGGCTACCTTAAACACCCCGTCATGATTCTCAACTCATCCTCAAAATACCAAGAGATTATGATAGTTTTTGTTCATACAGTGCCACATTGCTATCTTGTATTGTCTGGAAGGATTGGATAAAAGCAAAAATACTGGGGGGAAAATCAAAGAGCAGTTAGTCTCTCCTCCACTAGGTGGCAGTTAAGATCCATGGAATGTTTTCAGCTTTTAGATTGTTATTTTCATTTAAGTATGGCTCAAGTTCATATTACAATGTTCTTATATACAGTAAGTTCTAAGTTGTTAACTTGTTTTAAAGAAGTGGGACAGTCCAACTCTTTACATATTTCATTGTTTATCAGATAGGCAAGGTAAGAGTGAGTGTTGAAAGAGCAATGGGCTTGATTCGAACCCATGCTGGCAGCACTATATCAATTCTAGAGGAAGCGGCTTAGATCGCTAGACCATAATTTGTTCAATTTAAAAGATAACCATGTGACCACTACTAACCCCCTTTACAACTAAGGAGTGTAGTTGCTGTTCAGAAACAGTATGATGTTGATATTCTCTGGCTCCAGGCAACTTCGTCTGCTGTAGAACATTTTATCTGTCTCATGGAAAGCCCTATCCAAGGGGATCGCTGTAGAAACCACACCAAGGTTTCTAAGGGCTACCCTGCTCAGATCCTTGAATTTCTCAGATCCTTCAAATCTCCACCATGCAAGTGGGTTTTCCGTCTCTGGAATTGAGCTGTGTTCACTGTACTTTTTCAGCAGTTGAACTAAGTTCGGTACATCGGATGAAACTATCAGTGGAGATGAAATCGCTTTGAGATCTTTAAGCAATTTAGTTAGGAAGTGATTAGCACTTTCACTGTCGTTGACATTCAGTATGAGGTTTTTGAACCTTGGGTCCAGGGCTGTGGTAAGGACCAGTCGTTGGCTCTTCTTCAAATCACCAAAATGATGTTTGCATTGCTTGGCTAAGTGATTAGCTACATCGTTTCCCCTTTGTTCTTTGTTGATTTTTGTCTGAAGTTCTCCGACCAGAGGAATGCTGTTGGAGAGGAAGTAGTACTGCTGATTATTAGAGATGTCTTTACATCTCTGTGACATCTCCTCTGTCACATCTTTGAAAGGCTGAAGGGCTGCTACGGCACTGGCGGCTTTAGTTATGTCAGATCCATTAAGACAGAGGTCGAACTCTTGCCTTTGGCTAAGCACCATGTTGATAGCCATGTATTGCTCAGCAAGTCTCTTCAGCATGTGGAAGCAAGAGAACCATCCATCACCAACAGACTGGATCAGGCCATGATGAGGCAACTGTTGTTGGAGTTGAGCCTCTTTTAGCTTTTTCTCAGCTTCTATGTCGTTGTGGAAGAACCTCACAATCTTCTGACACTTCCTCAGCATGGCCTCTAGAACAGGATCCATCATCAATGTATCTTTAAACACCAGGTTTAAAGTGTGGGCAAAGCAAGGAATGTGTGTCCATCCATTTCTAGAAATGTCTTCTCTCATGGATCCATCTATGTTTGTCACCACGGTGTGAATCTTTTCTTTAATTCTCCAGTCGTTTGCAATTCCTAACAGTTGTTTTACTATGTCGACTGATGTATCTTCACCTAGGACTTTAGTTGTTTCTAATACATAGGAATTGAGGTTCCATTCTCTGTCGATGACATGGCAAGTCACTGTCAGATAGGACTCTTCTGCTCTTGCAACCCACAGTTCAGCTGTTAAGACAATGTCATGAGCCAAGGCAAGGGATTGCTCTACCTTCTGCCTCGTCTTATTGTACATTCTGAGAAGGTCTTTTCGAATAGAAAATGTCTCCTTTGGAATAAGGGTGCCAGGATTTTTTATGGCATCCACAAATGCCTGGAAACCAGCATCTTCTACAATGGACAGTGGTTGCAAGAGGGAGACAATCAGGTTTGACAGGTGCCTTCTGGTTGTGAATATTCCTTGAGTGCCAGCTGTGTCAAATAGGACATTATAAGTCAAGATCATCATCAATTTATCACGTTATATAATTATCTCTAACATAATCAGAAATATTTATGAGTGGTGTTTTTCTAAATCAGTACTACACAGTCACAGTTGAACACAATTATTTTAAAACAAAGACTGAGATTATATTCAGCATTGTATTGCATATTTGTCAACTTCCTTCTCTCTAATGTGTATGCACTGTGTTTGTTCATGGAGTACACACTGAATTAAGCATTAAATTCAAAGACTGGTTACCGTTTTGTCTGATTCTTTGAGATCCAGGAAACTGATGAACAGAGAGGTCTTCAAGGTTTCCCCTGTTCCTGGTGTTAGGCCTATCAGTATATCCCCTCCCTGCAATCAAGCGACAATTCAGTAGACAAAACCAGAATTAGTCAAATAGGATAAAGTAAGATCATCATATATCACGTTATGCAAATATCTTCAACCTACTCTAAAACGTGAATGACTGTCTATTTCTAAACCATATAACAGTAGTCAGATTCCACCACCTTTGAATAGGGAAAAACACAGTTGTATGCAGTATTTGTATTCATATGTATTTTTTTTGAAATATTTAAAACACAATTTGAGGAGAAATTAAATTCATTGTTGTATTGATATGATAATACACTGCAATATTACATTGAAATTATATATATATCCTCGCTGTCCTTTCAGTCTTACAAATATATGAGACATATATAAACATCTTCATATTTCTCTTAAATTCGTTTGTAGTGTATTCGTTGTTCGTTGAGTGAATGTCTGAATTAAGCATAAAATACAAATAGTAGTACAAAGACTAGTCACCATTTGGTCTAATCCTTTGTGGTCTAGTGTCCTGATGAACAGACAGTGCTTCACGGTTTCCCCTGTTCCTGGTATAAGGCCTACCAGTAAAGCCCCTCCCTGCAATCAAAGGACAAGACAGTTGATACAACCTGTACTTCTGCAAGTTGTGCATCAAACAATGTTACAATGTTACATGCATGTTACGCCTGCATTTCGCGGTGCGAGCATTGCAAAATACATTTACATGTTATTCAGTAATTTCCCCCAAACTACTCATGCGCATCAATGAGCTTCTGCATAGCCAGGCTTCTGCATAGCCATAGCCAAGAGATGGAACTTGTTTTTATTTTTGGCACTTGACACGCTGCAAGTCCCGCATCTCCCATCTCTTCATTGGTTTTAGGAGCATATACCCACATGGGTGATTGAAAGCTGAACTGAAACTAACTAGGTTTACCCTTTCATCTGTGGATGAATGATTTTGTGTGACTCAGAATTGGTCAAAAGTCTACAAAGATTCAGGAAAAAAAGAACCTTGTGCATTTCATGTAAAATAACAACCCAATGTTTATATCCCAGGACAAATTAGCTAGCAACAGCAAGCTAGCTAGCTAAATGTCCATGAATGTTTCAAGTGTTTTGACCTGTCCCCAAATGAATCTAGTCAGTTCATAGTTGGTTTTGATATTTCAACCTGCATGTCCTGACCACATCTGGTGTGGATGGACGAAATCAACATGCGTGTGACGGCGCACACGGGTGCTCAGTGTAGTCAGTGTTTAAAAATCCAATGAAACAAAATGAAATATTGTTTCATTTGTTTGCATTGAACATGTCAGGAATAAAAAGTTTGTTAGAGGTTTGAGGCTATGTATTTTATGGCATAATCTACAATGATCGGGAGATAGTTAAGGAGATAGTGCTTACCAGAATGTCTTGCTCTCTGAGACATATCTGCTGGAAATGTGTCACTTTCCTTCCTGACCTTGCCTCCTATTGTAGCATATCGGAATACATAGACAAATATATTACTTCTATCCTGGGTTTAAAACATGTAAATTCCTGTTTCAAAATTGTTTGCAAGAACATTACCGTTTTGCTTATTATGTTATCCAGCTGTTCTTGTAAAGTGAATATCGGGAAATGCTGAATTAAATTCAGTAACTTACTTGAATAGTGTCCTCTCCGTATGTTACTCCTCGCTCCTGTCTGAACAACGTGTTTGTACTATTGGAGACAGGTGAGGTCTACCAATCCACTGGGTGTGGCTGTTGCAGTTTTCAGTGAAACGAAAGTCAAATGTCATCTTTTCCCTCCCACAAGGTTTATTCCTAACTAAATCCTATATTAGTTCTTAAAGGGATAGTTAGGATTTTGGCAATGAAACCCTGCTTCCCCAGAAGCAGATGAACTTTGTATGTCTCTGAGTCTGTTACTAGCTTTAGCACAATTACTGGAATTCTATGGGAACAGCTAGCATGCTCGCAAAACTACCTCTAACTTCCTTCGAACTGGACGCAGAGACATATCAAACTATCCCTTTAATTTATCACGGTCATAGTAGGATCATATCCTGTTTCACCTGAAACCTTGTCCATTTACCTGAAACTACTTTCTTGCAATGCAGGACATGTTAAATGTGTAGTGTTATTTGAGGTTTAAAAAGGCTTCTGAATGTTGTAATTTCCATCTTGAAATGTCAATGTATTAACACCTAAAAAAATGTCCATTAATTGTAATCCACAGTTCACATTTCCTCTTGCTTTAGGATTATTTTCCTGCTGTAGCAAACTGTCTCAAATGAAGATCCTAAATCGGTACACCAATGGGAAGTTCCTCACTCACCTCTCATTCTGACAGATTACAAAGATTTCAGTTCAAAGTGCAAGGTAATCATTTATTTATTATATAAATTATTATATTTTGTTATTGACTGTACGTTTGTTTATCACATGTGTAACTCTGTGTTGTTTGTGTCGCACTGCTTTGCTTTATCTTGGCCAGGTCGCAGTTGTAAATGAGAACTTGTTCTCAACTGGCCTACCTGGTTAAATA
This sequence comes from Salvelinus namaycush, assembly GCF_016432855.1. Classification (NCBI taxonomy): domain Eukaryota; kingdom Metazoa; phylum Chordata; class Actinopteri; order Salmoniformes; family Salmonidae; genus Salvelinus; species Salvelinus namaycush. Next base: position 77,090,187 of record NC_052310.1, read on the forward strand.
AAGGTGAAATAAAAATAAATAAAAATATGATTACTTTTTTTTGCATATTTAACACAAAACAATCACACAATACACAACTATACACACACCCAATGGGAAATAACAAATAAAATAGAAAAATACCAACCAACAAGACAAACATACTTAACAAAAATATGAAATAAAATTCATAGGGAGAGTTTTTATTTTAGTTTTCTATTATGTGATAATACTGCTAAATGTACCTTTAAAGAAAACAGTGATCTTTTTTTGAGTCTGTATTCCTTGTCTTCAACGTTTTGGCTAGCATGAGTACATAAGAGTATTTTTTTAATAAATTAACTAAAGTTAAAGTTTCTACTGTTGAGACTACTTTTTACCTAAACCAGACCTGAGATGGATACACACAGTATGGAAACTTTAGGCCTGAATTCAATATGATCGCTGATTGAAGACAATGCGGCTTTTATAGGCAATGTTCAGAAATTGCCTTTAAAAGCCGCATTGTCATCAACAACCCCTGATCAGATTGAATGCCGGCCTAACACTCTCAGTTTGATAATCTGTTGATGTGTCCTTGAGCAATGCACTTAACGCCAATTGCTCCTGTAAATTGCTCTGAATCAGAGCATCTGCATGAGTATCTGAAAGTACCCAAAGCTTATTACAATACTGGACAAAACCATCAGATATTTTATCTCCCTATTCTACACCTCTCATTTTAGTTGATACCAGTAGAGGGAGCTCATGGTTTGCTGTAGAGCTTTCTACTTCAGTACATGGTAGGAATCAGTCTCCTTGGCTTGGTGAAAGACTTGCAGTAATATAGAGATAGTGTGACACAGCAACATGCTACAGTGGTTCTTCCTTTAAAAGTTTTAAGTTTATGCCGTGACCGTTTGTGGCAGATTGTGGTAAATTGCGTCATTCTGGCAACAATGGCTGACACTTAAATAACGTGCCATAGAATTCTGCGGCACCCCGCAAGCTGTTCTGCAGTAAGCCGCAACTTTTAAAGGAAGAACCACTGTACATCTAACTACTTTGCCCTGACTAGAGCAAGCATGCAGTGTTGAATGTGAATATTCGACTTGCTTGAAAACCCATCAAGGAATTAAACTATGAAGTATGACCAGACCAACCCAGATCATGCTGCATTACATGTCCTGTGAGATGAACTGAAACAATGTGTTCTTGTGTTTGACTTGACTGTATATTATGCATTTAACTTTTAGGAGAGAAAGAACCACTTCCCTGATCGGAGCCTTGTATGAAAACCGGTACAGTGTTCGACTTTTGGCTGTCGCCGATGCACCTCCCCCGACTTCATCTACACTCATCTTCGTTAGGCTTACTGCACAAACACACCCTGTGGATCACACCAGATAGGCTGTGTTCCTTTGGACTCGTCTTGAGGGAGAAGGCCGAAGCAAACGACTGCACACAAAAGTCGAGGAGTGAAGTCGGGGGAGGTGCATCTGCGACAGACGAAACGTCGGACACTCCTGTGCTTTTCCGACAGCAAGGCTCAGTGCAACACTGCAGTGTTGCTATTGTTTATAAAAGTTTTTCTTTGTAATGTCGAAATAAATGTCTCTAACACCCATATCACACATTTACAAACTGTAAATATATGTGTGTACATTGTGCCATCAATTGGTGAGAGAGAACCTCAAATATTACATTAATTTGTACATATCCACTGAATGCACACAGTAAAATCCCCAGTGTTAAATTCACTGTGTCAAAAGTGATTGACTCCCATAGAGTTGTTTTAGCAACTGGCAGTGCCAAATGACCCATAGCGTCAGTGCTGATAACTGATGTTAATTGCTAAGGTATGCAATTTTACTCTATTAGTGTAGACCTTTACTCAGTAAGTGTAAACATCATCAAAACCCCGCCCATAAATTTAGTTTCTGCGTTAAAATTCCCTCTTTTCTCGCCCCATTGTTGGATCAACAAAATCCTAATTTGTTCATCGCAAAGGTGAGTTTTAAACAATTATTTCAATGATATTATTTAGCTATTTTAATTTAAATACATGATACTTGGTTGTCATACTGCAGTGTAACATAAAAATTAACAGTTTTGATTGTGTGTGTGCAGCTAATGTTAGAGTTACTTGTGTTTCACTTTTTGCACATCTTTGCTAGATAGCTAGCATGCTAGCTAACTAGCTCACCCCTGTCCTTGCAGTTAGTCTGCTCCACGTGGTGGTTCCATGGGCACATCTCAATTCAGCACCAAGCTTTTTTAGCCTCATGCTAGTTTGTTCTCTTTATTTCAGCTGCTTACTATATATTGAGGACTAATCTGATTTTAAGGTGAGTTGTTTATTTAGCCAAATTATAATTGCATTTTTGACTTGTGGGTGATGCTTATAGATAAATATTGTGGTCAATGCATCAGCAGCTACAGTAGCTAGTCTAGCTAACTGTGTTTCCCACTCACTTTATCACCAGTTCATTTTGGAAATCTTGTAAGACTGCTCCTAGAACATGACAACATAATATAGTGACTAGCTGGAATTATGAGTGTATTTTACTGGACTAATTAGGCCGTCCGTATTTTGGGACATTGAATGTGAGTTGGAAAGTCTGTTTGCTGTAGTTTGGGACCTGCTTTAAGTAATATCAGACAAGTTGTGGTCATGATCCAATATTTTCATAATATACTTTGACATTAGCATTGCTAAGTAAAGGAGTATTGGTGAAAACGTTTGTCGTCCTCCTATGTGTCATGATTGAAATACAAATGTAAAATCTTTTCATCCATTTTGGCCTTACCTCATACCATTAACTGCTTTCAGACCTAGTCATGCTGATCAGGATGAAATTCAATGTTGAACAAAAATATGTCAAGATCATTGACCTGACTATTGTAAACCTTTTGATTTGAGGTAAACTGTTTTTTGCTATTCATTTGATATTTTTGTAAAAATCATTTAGGGGTGGATCAGCTCAATATTGCGGAAAGATTCTTGCTTCCATCAATGTAATTGTCTGCATGATTTCCAATCCCCCATATATTTTTGGGGTAAATATATATATATCCATATACATATACGTACATTCCCATACATATACGGTTGAATTCGGAAGTTTACATACACCTTAGCCAAATACATTTAATCTCAGTTTTTCACAATTCCTGACATTCAAACCTAGAAAGGTCAGTTAGGATCACCACTTTATTTTAAGAATGTGAAATGTCAGAATAATAGTAGAGAGAATTATTTATTTCAGCTTTTACTTCTTTCATCACATTCCCAGTGGATCAGAAGTCTACATACACTCAATTAGTATTTGGTAGCATTGCCTTTACATAGTTTTAACTTGGGTCAAACGTTTCAGGTAGCCTTCCACAAGCTTCCCACAATAAGTTGGGTGAATTTTGGCCCATTCCTCCTGACAGAGCTGGTAAAACTGAGTCAGATTTGTAGGCCTCCTTGCTCGCACACGCTTTTTCAGTTCTGCCCACAAATGTTCTATGGGATTGAGGTCAGGGCTTTGTGATGGCCACTCCAATACCTTGACTTTGTTGTCCTTAAGCCATTTTGCCACAACTTTGGAAGTATGCTTGGGGTCATTGTCCATTTGGAAGACCCATTTGCGACCAAGCTTTAACTTCCTGACTGATGTCTTGAGATGTTGCTTCAATATATCCACATCATTTTCCTACCTCATGATGTCATCTATTTTGGGAAGTGCACCAGTCACTCCTGCAGCACACTGCCACCCGCGTGCTTCACGGTTGGGATGGTGTTCTCCGGCTTGCAAGCCTCCCTCTTTTTCCTCACATGAGTCTTTCTGTACAGATGTTCATTTAATAACATATTTAAAATAATCCATCTACCTTGATGATCTGTTTGGACAATTTGCACATTTGGATCAAAATTACTGTTAATTAATACCATCACCCCTTTTGAATTTCTTTGCCCATGGGAGAAATATATTTCAGTCCTTTTCCCACAAAACTTAATCTAAAATTGTTGAATGAGTTTCCTGTAAACAATAGATATTATATTCCTTCTCTTTTAGCCAGGTAAATACTGATTGTCTTTTCTTATTATCTGCTAAGCCATTACATGTATAACTGGCTATACTTATTTCACCACTTACCATAATGAGACACAACTTTCAATTCTATTTATTCAAATGTATGTTTGTAAACGTACCATTAAAAAGTAACATGATGATTGAGTGTCTATATAGCTGTACCATGATATTTGCATTGCTACCAAGTAAACCTCCAATTGGTCCCCACTATTCCACCCGCTAAAAGCCCTCCTCATCCCGAGTTGGGTTGTCATCCCAATGCCTAGCAGACCACCCCCAACCGCCTGGATCCCAAATCCCTGAAGAGACTGGGATCCATCCTTCGAAAAGAGCATAGAGTGCCACTCACAGAACAGAAGTAGATCAACTGCCAAAATACATTTCCATCGCCCTCACCTCGATTTGTATTACATATAGTCATCAAAAAACTATACATATATATTTTAAAAATCCTGTTTCTCATTTTCCATAATTAGCTATTAATATTTGTAGTAATGTTATTAATTTTTCCAAAGGATTTTACCTCTCACCAGTCTCGCCATGATCAAAATTACATTATTGCAAGCACTTATTATATTAGCAAACAATTATTGTGAATCATCCTATATTGTTCCTAACATCTTTTACTCCCTCGCAACAGGAGACACACACCCACACACTCATACACACTCAAACACACTCAACACCTTTCCCCCACACAACCATAGGCTCACATTCTCAACAGTTGCACCATCCCAGAGCCCAACTCAAGAAAAGTCTTGATTTACGAATGCATGTACAGTTGCAGCTGTATGAGAAGGCCTACAAAACTGTGCAAAATAATTTATTAACCATTGTCACGTCCTCGATGATGGAGGTCAAATGTACCCCTTTCCCCTGAAACACCCACAACACAGTCCCCTGTATTGACCATATTCCCAACCATCTCCATGCAGTCATACTTTTGATGTTGTGCTACCAGGTCCACAATAATATACCCTCTCTCTGAATGTCCGAGTGTGACCCCCTCCCCATGGGTTACTGCAGCTAGTGTTGCCAGCACTGCCACTGCCTGGGTAGGGCCACCCCACCGGAATCGCCATCGGCTAGGTACAAGGTCGTCAAGGTTCTCATTAGCAGCTTTGAGAATGTCCTTGTATATTATGCTCTCCCTTTAGGGGGCTTTGGCTTTGCAGGACAAACCTTGCCAAGCAGGCTCAGAATCTTGAGGGGGCAGCGCTGCTCTAGGTCTCTGACCGCATTTTGGCTGCATACAGACCGCTTACAGCAGGCCCATAAAACAGTTAGGGACTTCTCCTTAGTATCTGGGTCATTCAGGTGGGTGCCTAGGGTATAGGGTTGTGGACCGTTCCATCAATATAGGATCATAAATACCTAAATTATATGTAAATAAATAAATAAAATCTATAATTTATTTTAAAACGCTGTTCCACCATGATAGGACAATAAATAAATAAATAAATAAATAAATAAGATGTATAATTCATTATAAAACGTATATCCATCATCTGAACAACATTGAAAGCTCTCTCACAACCCCTGCTCACAGCAATACATTGGTTCTGAGATATGCAACCATTTCTTTTCTCACTCAACGCCACACTTTCCCAAACACCAAAAAACACACCCCACCATTCATCCACACATACTGTGCCTTCTGTTTGCTGAGTTTTTATCTTCACCATATTGAATTTGTGCTTTTGTGTTCCAATTAGTTAAATTTGAAGATATATAGAAAAGCTATATTTTTAGTTGTATTACTACAATCCATAACCGGGCTAGAATTGTGTGTTTCATTATTTTCCTCATCTATAACAACTTTATAATTTTTTAATTAGCAATGGAGTAGTCTTTGTGTCTCTGAACAACTGGTGATCAATATATAGTTTATTGACGACGAGAGCTACTCATTTCCTTTTTAAATCTATATTCCTTGAAAATTGGATACAGAACTTTACGCTGTTCTGCAATTTCCTTCGGGAACTGGTCATTCATGCCAATTTTCGTTCCAGCAAGTCTTTTACCCAGGCTTTTAACCATTATTTTAACTTTAAAGAAAGCAAATTTGGCAACGATTGGGCGTTCATACCTCTGCCATCTCTGTCCGAAGCGGTGTACACGTTCGAGTTGGATTTTGTCGATAGTTTCGTGTGGAATCTGAAGCGCTGTAAGGAGGAACTCTCTAACTACAGATTCAGGAACTTCTCCTTCTTTCTCCTGGATACCTGTAAGTACCAGATTCCATCTCATGGATCTAGTCTGTATGTTAAGTAAGGCTTCTCTCAGAACGATGTTCTCCTTTTTAAGTTCATTCACTTTGGTTTCAATCTGATTGACTGTCCCTTTTGTAGCTTGTGTCTTTCTCCAATGTCGCAGCTTTTTCATCACTCATCTCGAGGCTTGCCTTCAACTCTTTTATATCCTTACTGACTAGTTCAAGTATACCCAGTTGGTCATTTATTGATTTTAACAGATCGTTTTCGACCTTTACCATTCCCGGTGGTGAGAATATTAAATCATCCGTGTCGGTTGAGGAGTCACGTTTCCATTTTGAAATAGTTTCCACTGTCTTACTCTCCGTCATGTTTGGGTGTTGCTTGTTTTCATAATATCTGTCGATAAATTTCTCTAGTCTTAAGATTTGTTTTGTGTTGTTATCCAGATTGAAGGTTATCACCCACCAGATTGTGTAGTGCTAATATTTAGTCTATCTTTCCAATATTGAATATTACGTTTTTATCTTGAGGTGCTCTACATAACTACGTTCAGTCTGCCATCTTCCTTGAGGTAAACTTTTCATTTGTGATTGGAAATAAATGTATTGTGTTCATATATTTACAAGTCAGTCTGATTACTCTTACCATTGAAAATCTAATTGTAGGTTGTTGTTTTAATGTTTGTCACAGCTTTCCTTAAATTTGAGATCCCACTTACTAGTTGTCAGAGGCAAAGCTGTATGATGGGTCTGGAACTGAAGTTGATGAAGGTGTGTTTGAGGAGGTGGTGAAACAGCCAGATCTTGGTGTTTTCAAGCTCACACTGAACAATGATGCTAAAGGTATGTGTTTGTTTTCAAAGCTTGGTTACTTGTGGCATTACTTTCAATATAACCATACATTTGACATGCCTGTATTGTCATCGTGTATTTCAGAATCTTCCCTAGTGAGTCCTGTCTCTGCCAGGTCCGTGATGGATGGTTCAAACCATGAGTCGGATGATACAATAATTTTGAGCGAGGATGGAAGCCCCTTACAAAAGCATCAAAGATCTGATGAAGCAAAAAATATACGTTTGTAATTCATTCTTCGATTCACTTCCCATCAAATAGATTTTTCACTGCTGTGTTTTTACAGCTAATAGAGAGCATACTAAAGAAATGCCTGGTGGAGAGGTTGTCATCAATGAATACTCCAAAACTAAAAGCCTGACAGACTGTGTAATGAACACGAGGGGAGACAGAGAGTTGGTTTCAAGCGCAGGGCGCAGCAGATGTTTATTGCAAAAGACCACAGGAGGAGGCAGGTAGCTGGGTCCAGGGGCAGGCAGAAGGTCATACACAGGGGTCCAAAAAGGCAACAGTACAGGCAGGGAAAAGGCTAGTAATGTAGTCCAGGAGATCAGGCAATAGGTAGATAACAGGAAATCCAATAGGCTAAAGTACAGGCAGGGAGTAGTCGTCATTAGTGAGGCAGGCAAAAACTATCATACACGAGAGGAGTAACTCACGGGAAACCCAGCGCTCTGAACGACGTGTGTCACAAAACAAACAATATCTCACATTGATGGGGTGCAAAGAACTGAACTAAATAGTGTGTGATAATTACATACAGGTGTGTGAACAGGTGATTAGAATTCAGGTGATTGGGATCTGGAGAGTGAGCTGCATTTAGGGGATTTACGTGTTTGAGTTGGAAGCAGACGTTACAGACTGCACCAGACGAAAGATGATCAACGTTTTTGTTTCGGCGATGACAGACTCTCACGGGTATTTTAAAGGAAAGATTCGTAATGAAAATTGTTGCTCCCATATCTGCTGAATGTTAAAAATGACTTCTGTATCAGTTTCTCAATCACATAATTGGTTAGGCTACTGCTGACCATCTATTGCTATTGGTAGAAGATTTATCTTGTGTCAAACTCGATGGGCATGATAGTGATTCAAAAATCACTCCTGATATTTAGCTGACTGGGGACCAATGCTGCTGGTGGAGATTCTGATTGACGCCTAAACATAACATTATATTCTTGTCATGACATCACCACCGCGCAGTGTGAGAGAAACGTTTGCACAAGGCATCATCTCCTTGTTCCCATACCTGAAGGATCCCTACACATCAAATGGATATGTAAGTATACATTACAATTGATAAAGGGCATCTGCGTTTAATTCGTCTGGTATAGTATCTAAGCAAATGGGACTTGGTTATTTGTTTTTTCTTTCAAGATTAGTAACCATGTTAATTTTTTTGAGGAACATTATTACGACCCTAATAGTTGAGAAGGGTACCTCTCGTATAGAATCAAAACCGTTCAGAGGAATTTGGCTTCATCTCAGAAACGGCCCACTCAACTATACTATGGAGGGCCAACTGCTGAGAGGGAGTCCAGTCCATCCACTTTGGCTACCCTGAGTGAAGACCGGTGCAGAGAGGCCATTTCTCTTATGAAGCATTCTTCTGATGAAGAAACAGTCAAACAGAAGATGAAATTGACCTTTGAGTACAAGAAGAAGATGACCCACGACCCGTGTAAATGTTCCACCATCTTAACCAAATTTCCACGCTTTCTGGATGTGAAGGGCTTGGTAAATTGTATAAATTGCTTTTAATCTCTAGATGCCAATTCAGGTTGGCCAGTAAATTTAAACAAAAACGACACTTCCGTAATAGTAGTTAAATTTAATGTGTAGGCAGGTGATTTACTCAAACTCTGTGTTGGAGGTTAAAATGGAATGTTTTGTGAGAAAGAAATAGACTTGCACAAAACGAATGTTTTGTTCATTGTCTTATTTGTTTCAGATTGAACAGGACGTTGTGCTGCCGTTTGGAGAGGGAACATCAGCCAAGTTTTTGGAGAGGTGGCCAACTACAATCAAGCAAAAGATCATCATGCTAAGCAAGACCCTAGGCAAGGACACTCAGGGAGCTGAACTTCAGGAGCTGATCCAGATGGCAGTGTCCGCAGTTGATGAGGGAGCTGACACGAATGCTGACGGTAAGATTATCATAATTTATCATTTATATTTAAAATAACTCTGAAATGTTAATGTCACTGATGATGGAATGTACCATTTTAATCAGGATCTCTTCTTTGTTTAGGATGGGATGGTGACCTTTCCTCCATCCTTCTCCTGCTCCATTTGATTCTTCCTTCATCACAAGGCCGCAAAAGACCAGGCACGATGTCTGCATCCCAAGCTGAACAGCATCTTGTGATATTCCAAAAGGTTTGTATTGGCATTCTTATTCATGGACAGTGCTGCAGCCGTTATGATGAACTAATGATGGTGTTAGTTTTGTCATCTTCAGGCAGGAACCAGTATCCAGGAGCACCTTGATGTGATTGACAAGAGCCGCCAACCATATCTTCTTACAGTCGGGACCAGGAAGAGTAGCATCCATACTTACTTCATCATCCTGGACAAGCGAGCCTTCCAAGTCAACGAGCGCTCTTGGTGCTTTCGATGAGCTTTTCAAGACTCACTTTGTTTTTGGTACTGCTTACTGCAATGCTGCGCAACATGTACACCTTCATACAGACAACTGTGTACAACATAGACATTGGGAAGGTTAAGGAGAATCCAAGGGTTTCTGAGCTCAGAGCTAGACCTCTGCACTAATTCCGATTAAGTTTTGATGATATGTTTTGTTTGCCAAGCTAGTCATGGAAGTATCAACTTGCTCGTGAGGCATCTCAAGTTGATGCATGGAATCTGCCATGGTAGAACTCTTAGACTAAAATGTGGTCAAACAGATTGTTGTCGTTTGAACAGGGAACATTCCAGAGCCTGTGAAATGTTGTTAAACACTAACTTGGATGCTAATACAGCAGTGGATAATCATCCAAGTAATGCTGATATCCTTCAAATTCTAGTTGTATCCATGTTGTAGCATTTATCTAACAAGAACACCCTTGATATGTGTGCATCTGCTATTGCACAACTGCCGGCTGCAGGTGTAGGTTGGATGACTGTAAATAGTTTTGTACCTTCCATGGAAGAAGCAGTTCAAGAGATACGGGTATATCTTCAAAAGACACAGAAACTGTCAGAAAAATCCAGCATTCTTTTCAGGAAATTGAAAATCCTTTCACATTGTTGAATTCAATATCAAAATTAAGTGTTTATTTCATACAAAAATGAGAAACAGGTCAACCAGTTGAGAAAGTCCTTGGTGTTAGATTTGACAATAGAAGAAACACAACTACTGGAACTTATGATCAAATAGTTAGAACTGATCAATTTTCGTACATTCCAATTCTCGAGACAATGCAGTAAATTTTGAAGAACCCAAACCCAAGTGGCATGTTTAATCCAAGGTGTCACGGCTGTTATGATAGACGGACCAAGGCGCAGCGGGATTCGAGTTCCACATCTTTTATTTGTGAAACTTAAACAAAACAATAAACAAACAACGGCTGTGAAGAAACAGAGCACACATCAGCACTCAACAAAACAACATCCCACAAAGCAGGTGGGAGAAAGGGCTTCCTGAATATGATCCCCAATTAGAGGCAACGATTACCAGCTGCCTCTAATTGGGAACCATACAAACCAGCAACATAGAAAATAAATGACTAGAACACCCCCCTAGAACCGAGGGCTCTCTATGGTCAGGGCGTGACACAAGTCACAATTTTAAAGACGGAGTTTACTTTGATTGGACTATATATGGACTATATATGAAGAGACAGCCTCTCTTTTCTAAAGTGATAAATTAATTGCAAATTCAACTCTTACGATGACTTTGAGACTGCTAATCCATTGGGATCAAAAAAGGGAATTCACAAGTTGGGAGGTACATACTTTACTTTGAGAAATTTTACCCCGAAGTTTAATTCAATTTTGGTAAATATTCACTTATGTGCACTCTTCCATACCCAGGACCTTAAAACGTATGGATTTCATTCCATTCTTGAGCCAATAGTAAGCGATTTGAAAGTGCTTGTGACTGAGGGTATTGAAGTTCCCTTCTTCAGTGGTCGTATACATGGCAGTATTGTCCAAGTAACTGGAGATAATCTTGGTATCCATTGCCTGTTTGGTTTTATGGAATCATTTAGTGCTCGTTATTGTTGCCGTTTTTGCCTCGCTGAGAAAGTGGATTTTCAAATTATGTTTTCTGAGGATGACCCACGAGTGACTTTACGAACATAACACATGCACTCAGACCATTGTCAAACTATTCAGTCAAACTCAACACTATCTCATGTGTACGGTGTGAAGCATGCTTGCTTATTGGACTCTGCAGAACTTCAATACTACATTTTAGAAGGAGGTGCACAATTTGAGGTAACTTGTTACAGTATATACAAGCCAACTTTGTGACTGGTAAAGATGTGTACGGTAGAGTTCATTAATTTAACTATGGCTACACAGAGAGGAGGAATCGTCCAAATGCACTCAAATTGGATGATGGGAGCAATGATTTTGGTCTAAATGTATTCAGTTTTGGTGTCTTCTCACTAATTTGTCATTGATGTTTGGTGATCTGGTACAGAAAGATGATACATACTGGCAGCTGCTTCTGTTACTACTACAAATTGTAAATATTGTTTTCTCCGATACTAACAGAGGGCATGACTTTCTATTTGAAGCACTTAATTGATGAACATCATTGGCTTTTTGTCACGATCGTCTAAGGTGGAAACAGTAGACCAAGGTGCAGCGTGGTCAGCGTACATACTTCTTTATTATAAGATGTCGCCAACAAAACAATAAATACCAAAACGAAAACGTGAAGCCAACGTAGTGCTCACAGGCAACTATACATGGACAACTACCCACAAATACAGGTGGGAAAAAGGCTACCTAAGTATGGTTCTCAATCAGAGACAACGATAGACAGCTGCCTCTGATTGAGAACCACACCCGGCCAAACACCAAGAAATACAAATCATAGAAAAAGGAACATAGAATGCCCACCCAAATCACACCCTGACCAAACCAAAATAGAGACATAAAAAGCTCTCTACGGTCAGGGCGTGACACTTTTCAAGTATTTGTTTCCTGATAGAAATCTGTCACCGGAACATCACTTCATGATACATTATCCTCGTTGTATATTGAATATTGGGCCCATTCTTCACTCATGGTGTATGCACTACAAGGCAAAACATAATTTCTTAAAAAGCAACTGAAGAGTTTTAAGAATGTCACTATGACCTTAGCCAAGAATCACCAAAATTGCATGGCATAAAATTGGGAAACGTTCAACCAGGATAGACTAGCTATAGGTGCAGGAAAGATGTCAAGGCTCAATGACCTGAAAGAAGGCCATGAGATTGCTGCCAAATTGAATGTCTCAGTGCACACAAATGTTTTGTCAGTTAAATGGGTAAAGCACCATGGTACAGAATATCGTCTTGCCATCAGTCATATGTGGTGAAGTAGTCATTGAAATGCCAGTATTTTACAAAATTAAGGCTATTGTTCTGAAAGAATACATTTTTGGGGGGGTTGAGTCAACTCTTGAAACCATATGTTTTGATGATCATTTGCATGCATTTAAATTTGTTTTGAAGCAAAGTCCACCATGCAAGGCATTTCATGTAAATGACATCATGCACCACAAACCTTTTGATTTGCTCATGTCATATGGAGCAAGGGATTTTTTGGACTACATTGTCCCCTACTGTCACTTGATAACAGTTTAAGCCAGGGCTGAGATTTATGGTTAGGTTGTGAGAAACATATTTGTTTTGAATGTACATGTCAGCATTTTCCAACAAACCTTTTGATTTGCTCATGTCATATGGAGCAAGGGATTATTCTGACTACATTCTACTGTCACTTGATAACCGTTTAAGCCGGGGCTGAGACTTATGGTTTGGTCATAATACACATATTTGAATGTTGAAACAGCTTTGCTGAGTTTATTGTTAAATTCCAAGTTCTTTTACAAAATATAATTTTATTTTACATGGGGAAGAGAAAAACAATTAACACTGAATAGAGTAAACACATATTTACTCATAGTCACCCTAGATCAACACTAGTGAGTGTCACTATAACACTCAAAGTGTTAATTACCTCTTAGTGTTACATTTGATCAACACTGGCCAGTGTAGTGCAGTGTTAACTTTTGGGACTCCTCAGTGTTAAATCAACACTAGAAACGTAACACTTTGATCAGTTTACTTTTTACTCTGTGTAGAGTGGAACCATATGTACTCGCAAGACAGTGTTAAATGTAACACTGAAAGTGTGGATTTAACACTTTTAAATTTACTGTGCATAAATCATCACAAAAGTTGGTTCCTGTTTCAGTCAAGTACACTACAGTGTTCGACTTTCGGCTAATGCCGATGCACCTCCCCTGACTTCACTCTGCAACTTTCATCTACACTCGTCTTCGTTAGGCAGTGTTCCTTTGGGCTCGTTTTGAGGGGGAAGGCCGAAGCAAACGACTGCACACAAAAGTCGAGGAGTGAAGTCGGGGGAGGTGCATCTGCGACAGCCGAAATGTCGGACACTGCTGTGGTTTTCCAACAGCAAGGCTCAGTGCAGTATTGCCATTGTTTCTAAACATTGTCTAAACTACTTCACACCATAGCCTGCTGAATTTACAAGATAACTTTACTTTCATTTTGATTTCAGCACAAATGAAATGTGACACTAACTTACTTATGGATGTTTCAGTATTGTCTCGATGACGAGTTCGGCATTCAAATAGCCATGTGCGACATGCACGCACAGTTACAAGCCTGCTAGAGTTAGTGGCAGGCGGACGAGCAATAGCTGGAATGTGTAGCTAACTGAAGCTGGCTAGTGTTAGAAAACCCTGAGTAGATCTAGCTTGCTTCGTAGGATACCCCTAAGGGCAGTTGACAAAAATAGTTTGAACTGAGTCTGGCAGGTGTTGCTGGTTTTTAGCTGCGAGTAAATGACCAGCCATTTTCAGCTGACTTAGGAAAGGGTAACAACCACACAACTGTTTACAATGGAGCACTTTGAAAAAACACTGGTACCGAAACGGACACCTGAGGTACTCTAAGAACAACGTATGTGATAACGTCAGCTGCGACAGACATTTTGGAATGTTTGTTGTTATTGTGCGTGCAAAGGGCTCTGTTGTGTTGATGTGACAGCAGGTGATAGATGTCGACTTATGAATGGGATACATTGTTCTGCTAGGGGAAATTGTAACCCATGGTTTGGTTGGAAAGAAACACGGGGAGGGAAGCCATCCTGTTAATGGATAAACAAAAACCACAAGAGATGACAAGATACTGTATCCTGTGAATTAAAAACACCCATCCATTCAGAGATGGCAGATGAAATGTGTGAAATCATTTTCCAACATTAGAATGTGAAATATTCTTAATTCATTGCAGATTCCCACTTATAAGCATACGTTCTATCTCTACCTCATGCTGAAAGACATGCTTACTTGTTTTTGGCTGTGTTATTTGATCTTTGACCTGGGTTAAGGAGGGTTTTTTTTCATCCATTTCCTGACTCAATATAAAAACATTTAATGCCCAGATCTGCTTTGAATTAACTTTTTTGAAGCCCTTCCCGATCCTGCCGCATACCACGAGGCCTGGGGATGGAGAGGCAGGACCCCTGAATCAGGCTCAAGTTTTGGGGGAGGAAACCCAGGGACTGGAAGGGTTGCCTGGGGCCCATCTTTCTGAGTGCTCAGAGGAAGCAGGATGAGGGGTTGTCGCAGGGGTTGTCACACCAGGCTCCTGGGGAATCAGACCTTGGGGTTAGCGCCACATCTCCTGTTATTTTTAAAGCAGAGACTTGGACAACATCCAGGCATGCCTCTTCTCCCATGTTCCTATGTATGTTCCGATGTACCTACAGTATGTTGCTTCCCACTTATGGCTAGGAAGAAGCTTGTTCAGGCCACTTTTCTCTCTGTAATTGATTATGGTGACTTGTTGTATATGAATGCAACCTCCTCTGTCTTACAGAGGCTGGACTCTGTTTATCATGCATCCTTGCGCTTTATTGCAAATGCCAAGTCACTCATCCATATAGCACATTGTACCAAATGGTAGGTTGGACCTCACTTTATATGCGCAGAAAGATACATTTGTATGTGTTCATCTACAAAGCCCTTTTTGGTAAACTCCCTCTTTACCTCTGTAGTCTGGTCTCCTTCACCAGCAGCAGTTACGATAGGTGGTTGCTAGGTGGTTGCTACTTAAAGTCCCCAGGACATTCACAGTATTAGGCAAGACTTCCTTCTCTTCTTGTGCACCAGACACATGGAATAATCTACAATCCATGCTTCATCTAGTTGTTAGTGTTATATGTTAGTGCCAATGAATGAATTTAAACTATTGATGGGAGACTCTGTTACGGAAGAGTGTAAATCCCCAGCCGCGTCCTCATTGCATGCGCAGACCAGCTGGCTGGTGTGTTTACGGACATATTCAATCAATCCTTATCCCAGTCTGCTGTCCCCACATGCTTCAAGAGGGCCACCATTGTTCCTGTTCCCAAGAAAGCTAAGGTAACTGAGCTAAATGACTACCGCCCCGTAGCACTCACTTCTGTCATCATGAAGTGCTTTGAGAGACTAGTCAAGGACTACATCACCTCCACCCTATGTGACACCCTAGACCCACTCCAATTTGCTTACCGCCCCAATAGGTCCACAGACGACGCAATCACAATCGTACTGAAAACTGCTCTAACCCATCTGGACAAGAGGAATAACTATGTAAGAATGCTATTCATGGATTACAGCTCAGCATTTAACACCATAGTACCCTCCAAACACGTCATTAAGCTTGAGAACCTGGGTCTCGACCCCGCCCTGTGCAACTGGGTCCTGGACTTCCTAACGTGCCGCCCCCAGGTGGTGAGGGTAGGTAACAACATCTCCACCCCGCTGATCCTCAACACTGGGGCCCCACAAGGGTGCGTTCTCAGCCCTCTCCTGTACTCCCTGTTCACCCATGACTGCATGGCCATGCACGCCTCCAACTCAATTATCAAGTTTGCAGACGACACTACAGTGGTAGGCTTGATTACCAACAACGACGAGCCTGCCTTCAGGGAGGAGGTGAGGGCCCTCGGAGTGTGGTGTCAGGAAAATAACCTCACACTCAATGTCAACAAAACAAAGGAGATGATCGTGGACTTCAGGAAACAGCAGAGGGAGCAGCCCCCTATCCACATCGATGGGACAGCAGTGGAGAGGGTGGAAAGTTTTAAGTTCCTCGGCATACACATCACGAACAAACTGAAATGGTCCACCCACACAGGCAGCGTGGTGAAGAAGGCACAGCAGCGCCTCTTCAACCTCAGGAGGCTGAAGAAATTTGGCTTGTCACCAAAAACACTCACAAACTTTTACAGATGCACAATCGAGAGCATCCTGTCGGGCTGTATCACCGCCTGGTAAGGCAACTGCTCAACCCACAACGCATCACCGGGGGCAAATTACCTGCCCTCCAGGACACCTACACCACCCGATGTCACAGGAAGGCCAAAAAGATCATCAAGGACAACAACCACCCGAGCCACTGCCTGTTCACCCCGCTATCATCCAGAAGGCGAGGTCAGTACAGGTGCATCAAAGCGTGGACCGAGAGACTGAAAAACAGCTTCTATCTCAAGGCCATCAGACTGTTAAACAGTCTTCACTAACATTGAGTGGCTGCTGCCAACATACTGACTCATCTCTAGCCACTTTAATAATGGAAAAATTGATGTAATAAATGTATCACTAGCCACTTTAAACAATGCCACTTTATATAATGTTTACATACCCTACATTACTCATCTCATATGTATATACTGTACTCTATACCATCTACTGCATCTTGCCTATGCCGTTCGGCCATCACTCATTCATATATTTTTATGTACATATTCTTATTCATTCCTTTACACTTGTGTGTATAAGGTAGTTGTTGTGAAGTTGTTAGGTTAGATTACTTGTTAGATATTACTGCATGGTCGGAACTAGAAGCACAAGCATTTCGCTACACTCACATTAACATCTGCTAACCATGTGTATGTGACAAATCAAATTTGATTTGGATTTGATGATTTTATTGTTGCTGCCTTCTTGGCCAGGTCTCCCTTGAAAAAGAGACTCTGGGTCTCAATGGCCTTTTCCTGGTTAAATAAAGGTTAAATACATTTAAAAAATGTTGAGCCATGTGGAACTGTACATGTGAGCTAATGCCTACATGTGCTTGTGCAGAGGAAATATGTTGTTCATTCTAGCTGACGTCCTTTGACCAACAGGCACTCCCACCTAAAGTTGCAAAGGGAGGGTATATTACTGGAAACTGGAAACTACCAGGATTTTGGAATCTTCTAGGATTTTATGTAATCTATCGCAAGACATCTAGTGGCCCTTTTTGGTACTTCAGATTTGTACTGGTGTCTGTAATTATCTCTGAGCCTCTGTGTGGCCTTATCGCTTTTAAAATATATGAAACAATTTCAAATAAATTTCAAAAAAAAATAAATGGAATAACAAAGCTTTAAAACATTATCCTAAATTTAAACCATCAACTTAGTGAATACTGTTGGTGTTTAATATGAGGGTTTCAGCATGAAATACCCTTAACTTTTTTTTTACACACTTTTTAATTTATTTTACTATGTCACCATTTCCTCGTAAGAAGATGAGGACTTGATTTGGTGGGCTTAGGAAATTATCTCCATAAAACCATAGAATCTGATCTAGTTTTAGAAATGGAACAGGTTCATCTAGCTTACTTTTATTTGGTGGTTGAAAGGGCTACACTGTTTGGGCTCCATATCTTGTACAAGAAGCTATGTCTCATGCCAACATTGCTTGGACTCCATCAAACTAAACGTGAGGACTTGGCACTCACCATGTGGATCAAGAGAACAAGTGAAAGCTGGAGCTAGTAATGTAGCTTTCCAGTCATTTCCAACCAAAATAGATACTATATCCAAACTTTAACAATGGCAGGCAGTGAGAGGAGAGAAACAATACAACAAAACAAACATGGAGGGAAAACCGTTGATAGGATTTTTTCCTAGCTAAGTGTCTGAGTAGGAACAGACAGTTATTGGTTAGAATGTGAATCAATTAGGGGCTATTATGATGTAAACAGAGCTGTGAAACCCAAACATTCCATCTGCTAGCCTTGACCTCTGACCCCCGCTATTCATCAGCAGTAGTAGGAGAGGCAGGAGGCTATATTTGTCCACGAAGGCCAGTGAACTAATGCGGAGTGCAAACTGTGTATGGTAAACATAAAATCTACCAATAATGGCTGAAGTCTTCTTGACTACTGACCATGCTGCACAGGGGTTTCTAAAAATACCAAACGTTCACATCTTATTGTATTTTTAAACAATATTGTAATGTCTTCTGAATCCTGTCTCTTTGTCGATTCTGTCATTGAGAATGTGTTATATTCCTCTCTCTCTCCTACATATGCACAGCCCATGTCTACCCATGGTACAGTCTCACAGTCCATTCCAATGTCTACCCATGATACAGTCTTCATGGGTAGACATTCTCCATGAGGAAGGGAGATAATGAGTAACGTAATGTGTAGATGTTGTATGGTCCTATTTAACTAGGAGTTAGGAGGAAACTTTTATCTGCACTCAGCAGGATAGCAAATACCACTCAGAAGTTGATTAATTTATGCTCTTTAATATCTATCTGAGGTGCTTGAATACCAATACATTTGTTTCCTCTACTTCATTGCTTTACAGAAAAACCACATGAATGTCACGTGATCTTGTGTGGTTTAATGTGAACTTAATGTGATAACATGTGACAACGTGAAGCAACATGTGATAACAGAACTGTACGTGACAACATGTGAAGCAACATATGAGAACATGATCTCATATGAAATTAATGTGAAATAAATGTGACAACATGTGGATGCAAAATGTCAACATGTGAGAACATGAAACTACACCTGACAATATGTGAGCACATGTGAAAACATGATGTAATGTAAAAAACAATTACATGGATATGCAACATTTTTACATGACAACATTTGAGCAAGAGGTCAAATGTAAGTTATACAGAACAGAAATATGAATGCTACATGCAACAATTTCACAGATTTTACTGAGTTACAGTTCATATAAGGAAATCAGTCAATTGAAATGAATTCATTAGGCACTAATCTATGGATTTCACCTGACTGGGAGTACAGATATGCATCTGTTGGTCACAGATACCTTAAAAAAAGGTTGGAGCGTGGATCAGAAAACCATTCAGTATCTGATGTGAGTACCATTTGCCTCATGCAGCATGACACATCTCCTTCGCATAGAGTTGATCAGGCTGTTAATTGTGGCCTGTGGAATGATGTCCAACTCCTCTTCAATGGCTGTGCGAAGTTGTTGGATATTGGCGGGAAATGGAACACGCTGTCATACAAGTCGATCCAGAGCATCCCAAACGGGCTCAATGGGTGACATGTCTGGTGAGTATGCGGGCCATGGAAGAACTGGGACATTTTCAGCTTTCAGGAATTGTGTACAGATCCTTGTGAAATGGGAATGTGCATTATCATGCTGAAACATAAGGTGATGGCTCGCCCAAACGACACCATACACGTTGTCTGCGGTTGTAAGGCCGGTTGGACGTATTGCCAAATACTCTAAAACGCTGTTGGAGGCGGCTTCTGGTAGAGGAGATAACAGTAATTTCTCTGGTAACAGCTCTGGTGGACGTTCCTGCAGTCAGCATGCCAATTGCACGCTCCCTCAAAACTTGAGACATCTGTGGCATTGTGTTGTGTGACAAAAATGCACATTTTAGAGTGGCCTTTTATTGTCCCCAGCACAAGGTGCACCTGTGTAATGACCATGCTGTTTAATCAGCTTCTTGATATGCCACACCTGTCAGGTGGATGGATTATCTTGACGATGGAGAAATCCTCACGAACAGGGATGTAAACAAATTTGTGCACAACATTTGAGAGAAATAAGCTTTTTGTGCATATGGAAAATGTATAGGATCTTTTATTTCAGCTCATGAAACATGGGACCACCATTTTACATGTTACATATATATATTTGTTCAGGGACTCAGTAAAATCGTTTGAAATTGTTGTGGGTTTTTTAATATTTGTTTGTTCAGTATAAGACACAAAAAAAGGATATGGTTACGGTAGAATGTTGTTCCCTGGTGAATGTTGTTCCCACAGTTAGGCATATAAACTCACACGGTACAGTTCAGTACCTTGTAGGTATAATGGGAGATTTTTCTACCCAATACTTTGAATATAAGGTATGATCATCACTGTACTTTGATAGAGGTTGGCAATGTACGGTGGGGGTCATTAGCAGATTGTGGGGCGTGGTTACATACATGTGTATTTGTGCCAACCGGCAGTAGAAATGTTTGAGCAGTTTAAGTGCATGATAGTTATGCCAGTACAAATTCAGTAACTACTTTGACATTATTCTTTAAACTTTGCAAGAGAATGGTTTGGTATTAGGCTGACTTGTACAGAATTTGTTATTCATTTTCCAGGAGCTTAATGGCAACTTGTCGCTGTTGATTTGTAATTTCTTACCTGGAATCTTCTTGTCAGTAAGGTATTGTAAAATTTTACCAATAAACTAAAGGACACTTCTTGCCACCAGCAATCCTTGCTAGTAACCTACTGTGCCTTCACTGACTCTTCTGTTGACAACATGCACATACATTAGCAGCAGCAGCCTATCAGAAGACTGCAGGAGTGGCTTATTCGAGGCATGGCTTCCAGCTAGCTCTTTTTGGTCTCCCATAAGAGGCAAAGTCATCCCAGTTAATTTAGTTTGTTGTATTCTCTTCATAACATTCTGTTTGAGTACTAATGATGGGTGGGGGAAGTCTTTTCGTCTCCCAAACAGCTCTCTGATAAAAATGCTTTAACATCAACCTAGAACCATGACACAATTATAAAGGCCGCAAGTTAGGCTACCATTATGACAGATTGTGAAATGCATGCTCTAATATATTTACCTGGCCAAATGTAAGCGAGGCCAGATTGACCCGCTCTCCCCACTATTTAGTGTTTCTGAAGTGAGGATTCACCCTCTTTAAATAAATATTTTTTAACTTATCTGCAGAAAAACATTATTTTGAGCAACAACAAAAAAACAGTAGTAGCAGTATACAAATCAGGGAGTCAAATGAACAGCTCTTGCATCGATGCGATTCGGTTCCCGACGTTCACTCAAAACATCTGTTCAACAAGAGCCGTACGTTCAAGAACGACCCATCACTATTATATACTGTCAGTTCTACAAAAAAGAGCCCTAGAATATTTCATTCATAGCCAGTTGCCATGTTAAAACTTCTTTGGGATCGGTGTCCCTTCCATGGGACGGTTGAGCTAACGTAGGCTAATGCGATTAGCATGAGGTTGTAAGTATCAAGAACATTTCCCAGGACATAGACATATCTGATATTGGCAGAAAGCTTAACTTCTTGTTAATCTAACTGCACTGTCCAATTTACAGTAGCTATTACAGTGAAAGAATACCATGCTATTGTGTGAGGAGAGTGCACATTTTTGAACATGAAACGTTATTAATAAACAAATTAGGCTCATTTGGGCAGTATTGATATAACATTTTGAACAGAAATGCAATAGTTCATTGGATCAGTCAAAAAATTTGCACATACACTGCTGCCATCTAGTGGCCAAAATTGCACCTTGGCTGGAATAATCTATTATGGCCTTTCTCTTGCATTTCAAAGATGATGGTACAAAAAAAATACAAAAGAACGGTTGTTTTTTCTTCGTATTATCTTTTACCAGATCTAGTGTGTTATATTCTCCTACATTCCTTTCACATTTCCACAAATTTCAAAGTATCAACATAATGTATCAACATCATCAACATAATGATAAACCAATAAATTGGTACAACATTTCTACTGACGGTTGGCACAAATACAACAGACTATGCCCCCAGATATGCTAATGAGCCCCCAATAACACATTGCTCCCACCTATATTTCAAAGTGTAGTAATGATTGTACCTAATCCTGTATCCGTAACGAAGTGAGGAATGGGAATTTACCACATACAACTGGTAAAAATCCACTTAAGCGGCCTTCCAACTGATAATTACTACTGGGAAATCCATCTATCATCCCTGAGCTCCGACTTCTCCCACATTCTGACATCACCTACTAAGGAAATGACCTAGATAACAGCCTTTCCGGAAGCTAAATGTAACAACAAAAAAATATTTGAAAAAAGCAATCAATTATTAGGATTTTTTAACTCTAGAATTTGTTTACGAGCATGATAACTGTACTTTTAGTTTATGGTTGACACAGCTTGTTGGCCATTAGCCAATTGGCATTTCTCTATGAGTTTAAAACACATGCATGCATCCAACTGGTATTTACGACTACACAACTGGTAAATTTCCACCTCCCACATAGTTTTGAACACAGCATTATATTGAATATATTGGGAAGACATTTATTTTCTCCATTATACTAGATGTACTCTGAAAGGTACCAACAAGTACCATGTGAGTACCTATGTGTACTTCTGAAGGTACCATATGTTTACCTTTGACCTTTTTTGCATACATGGGAACAACAATGTACTGTAACCGTACACTTATGTGTGGCAATATGTTCTTGGTAACAAATAACAATCTTGTGTCCCAGCTGAGACATTAATGCACTCCAGACCAAAAGGTTGCAAGTTCAAATCCCAGGAGCATTTCTTTACACTTAGGGCTAGGTTCTGTCAGCTATGTAGGTGTCGGCAATTGTGTGTCTAGGCTTGATCTGATTGAATCTAAACCTTAATGTCAAATGTCCCAGTGCACCGCTACTTATTCATTGGTGTTGTCAGATAATCAGATGTTTTTTTTCTTGATTCCAGTCAACTTTTAGCAAAGTGCAGTAATGTATTATTGCCAATAAATCTGTGGACGCTCTCTGTCATGACCACAGACCTAGTGGTGAAGCAGGAAATTCAGGTTACTGGCATCCAATAGCTTTTGAGTTCAAAGGGTGTGGTTGTGTCCCAAGTGTCCTAACCAATGTTGGGGTCCATTACATTTAAGTTCCAGTCAATTCAGGAAGTGAACCAAAACAGCCAATTCCTAATTCTTTGAAAATCATTTACATTTCTGTGTACTTGAACAGTATATTTTATTGTAAAAAGTTCAGTTACGCCACTGAGTTTTCACTGCAACTCAGTAGCCAGTAACTGACTGTAAAATTAGAGGAACAAAAAAAAATAAAAAATAGTGCCATAAGCACATCTAAACAAGTATCCTATAAGTTTAAATCCAATTATTGGTGAGGCATGCCAACATGTGAAAACATGTGTTTTTGGAACACTTCATGTGACATTTCACATGTGAAAACACATTTTTGGAGCACTTCACGTGACATTTCAGATGTGACACCTCACATGTGAAATCACAAATCTGCTGAATTTGATATTGTAGCACAGAATGTCTGTAGCATTTCTCTATACATTCATTACCTATACTGTTTTTCACTTAGCAACAGAGTGCCTTCTGACTGCTATTTTAGTATTCTTTCATCATTGATTTAATTGACTTATTTCAGTAATTTGAGTTCTGTATTGTTCTCTAATGTTGGTTATTCTGTTACTCCTGAATCACTATAATAAATATAATCACTTTTGTGTGTATTTTTAACGGAGCTGATATTTACTTTGAAGTCTCAAATCTGTGGCGTAGCAGGAAGATCGCAATGCAGTGAACCAAGAGGTTGCGAGTTAAAATCCCAGGTAATAACAAAATTACTGTAGTCAAACATGTGAGTTGTGTGTGTCATGAAGACTCATTTTTGTTTGCAGCGCATCACCTGTGAAATCTCATATGAACGTTTTTATGCATATATGTGAAAGGTTATGTGATCACATGTGAAAATCTACATGTGAAATATCATCACCTGTGAAATGTCAAGGGAAGTTTTCCAAAAATACATAATGTTACATGTGCAAAACATGTGGAAATGTCACATGTGAAAACATGTCATTTCCCACAGGAAATATGTGTTTTTCCCATAAGGCTGGCAAGATATACTTAAATTGCATAATGTTAAAAAGTACTCAAGATGCCTGAGCACTTCATAGATTCTATTGTTCTCCGTCTCCTCTTCTTCCTCTTCCTGCTATTCCTCCTCCTCTTTCTTCTTCTTCCAAAGAAATGGTTCCAAAGAAATGTGAAAGTGCAACCTGGGGTCTTGCAAGAACTAGTTAGGCATCATGTAATTTGGCGTTCAGACGGCACCGTGAAAAGCTGGGGCAGGCCAACAGTAGGAAGTTTCCAGGCATAATTCAACTGCTGTCATTTTACGACACAGTTCTGAGTGAACTTTTAGAACGCCCCGCAGGATCCGGTAACTATCTCAGTCCTCAAATCCAAATTGAGCTGATTTATATCTTAGCTGAGTGAGTGAAGTGTGACATTCAGAGAGAGATGCAGGAAACCCCATTTCTTTCTATTATTATGGACACCACACCGGATGTATCCAAAGTAGACCAGTTAAGCCAAGTTCATCACTATGCGAGAGTGATAAGGGATGCAAATAATGTCACTACAGATCTGACCATCACAGAGTCATTTTTGGGATTTCTGGAGACTGCTGACACATCAGCAGCTGAGCTTCAACATAAAATCCTGGGCAGCATAGAGGATAATGGGCTGGATATTTCAAAATGTGGTGGGCAGGGGTATGATGGAGCTGCTAACATGAGCAGGGTCTATTCGGGTGTGCAGGCCAGAATATCACAAAAAGAGCCGCTTGCCGTTTATGTGCATTGCGCATCGCACAATCTTAACCTGGCTCTCAACGACTGTCGGAAATCTGCCAGAGATTAAACCGTTTTATGATACTGTTGAACTGTTATACACCTTCTTCGGACATGGCATAAAGAGTTGGTCAATGTTGAGTGGTGCAGTATATTTGATTTACATCAAAAAAATTAAATGTAACTCTAAAACGACTGTGTCCCACCCACTGGTCATCTAGATGAGTCCCTTGCCGCCCTGAGATACAGATATGTGGATGTAATGAAGGCCCTCACCAAGATTGTGCTTTTAAGTGACAAGAAAGACGAGGGATGATACAGCAGCACTGAAAAAGTGCTTTTTTAGTCATTCTGCAGATTAAGGTTTTAGAAATGTGAACGTCGTCTCCAAAATGCTACAGACCAAAGACGCAGACCGGCACAGGGCAGTCAGCCTACTCAAGGACATGATAGAGGTCCTGTCCGGATTCTGACAGGATTTTGAGAAGGCCAAAGTCACTGCAAAGACCCTTGCCGACAAATGGGGAGCTCAGAATGCATTTGAAGACACTCGGAGAAGGAAGGCGAGGCGTCATTTTAATGAGCTATGCGAGGACGAGCGACTGTCTGATGAGGCGAGTAGTTTTTTGAGTCAACGTCTTTAATGCAAACCTTGACATCATTATCCACCAGCTGTCAAACAGATGTAAAAGTCTGCGGGCAACATCGAGTCTGTTTGACTCAATCCATCCCACTACCCTGGCCAACGCAGATGATGATGCGCTCTATGAGACCGCCAGCCGGCTGGCTGAACATTACATCAAAGATATAACAGCAAGCATCCCTGGCCAATTACTCTCTTCAAGGCCTGTTTTAAGAAGGAAATAGCAAAGCACACTACAGTGAGAGACCTGGCCAAGATGTTCATTGTAGATTACAATTCAGTCACTGCTACATTTGGGGAAGTAGTTACAGCGATGCTCCTTTTTATGACTCTGCCTGTAACAGTAGCCAGTGCAGAGCGCTCCTTTTCCAAACTGAAAATAATTAAATCATACCTGAGGAGCACCATGGGAAAGGAGAGACTGAATGGGTTGGCCATTCTGTCCATTGAAAACACCAGGTCCAGGACCATGGATTTGAATGCCAGTCAACGACTTCGCAGAGTGCAAGGCCTGTCGAATGCCCATCAAATGAGTACGCTTATATTTTTACATGGCAGGCTACCCAGACAGCCTATAAAAATCAAGCTTTATTGAGATTAATGTACATTGTTTGCGAATCTACTACTATGCTCGATCTGCCTTTGGAAACCATGTTATGGTGCACGGCCGCTGAGCCATTTCATTGTCATCAAAGCCTATACGTTTAACTAGGCTATAAGAATAATAGTAAGCACATACGTATCATATACTGTTAAAAGGCATGCTGCCACTTAAGCAATCTGTTTGAGTGCTCCACTTCATTGATTTGCTGGTGTTTTTGCTTTGGGCCTCTGTGGAAAGCAGATCATTTGAAATAACAGTATGTCAGTTTTGCTGCCGTGCGTAACTTCCATGAGCATGTACTGGGTCATTAGCTGTGATCTATATATTTATGTTTTATAATATAGGCTATTGCCTATTATTTGCAGATAAAATAGGGTGCTTTTTGACCGCTTTGTGCGTTCGGTGGTGCTGATCGACTTATACGGCTTAATTTCTGACCGCCGTTAATGGTGCTGAATGTATATTGTGGATTCTCTGGTAACAGCTTCACATGTGCCCTTAGATTATGTTCTGCTCTGCTGTTACAATGCTTAGTAATATTAACCCACAGCCTTACTACCAAAAATATTTTAATTAAGGGAAATATGGGTGGTAATAGGGGCCCGTAATTTTTTTGGGGCACCAGGGCCCGTCATGATTAAGCTACACTACTGTAGTGGAGGAAACATGAAACGGGAGAAGATGCTTCGAGCGCCTAAGCAACTTGCAGTATTTCATTTTTTTTGCGTTTTATTTCTTACATTATTAGCCCAGAATGTTTTTTGTTTTATTTCATACAGCTGTAAAGAACTTTTGGATATCAGAGCGGCGGTAACTCAACAGCATTACAACCAGAAATACGACTTTCTAAATTGGACCCTTTGTTCGTTTCCAAATTGGATCCTGATGTCTCTTTCCAGAGACATCAGGGACTGTAACACTGTTTCCTCGAATCATGCCTCTCTCCGGATATACTGTCCGCGTCCATATAGTGAGCTGGATTCTCAGTACATCGCACAGACAGGAATTAAGAACTCTCCGGGAAGAAGAAAGGCGATGGTGTATGTTTTATGATGAACTACTCATGATGTGATTGTGATAAACGTACAGAAACTCAAGACCTTTGTTAATCCAACCTGGAATACCTCACAAATCAAATGCCAACCGTATTACCTCCCAAGATAATTTTCTTCGGATAGTCACAGCCGTGTATATTCCCCCTCAAGCCGGTACCACGGCGGCCCTCAAGGAACTACACTGAACTTTATGCAAACTGGAAACAATAAATCCTGAGGCCGCATTTATTGTAGCTGGGGATTTGAACAAAGCAAATTTTGGAGAAAAACACTACCGAAGTTCTGTCAACACATTAACGTAGTAGTCGCGCTGGAAAACACTTGACTACTGCTACTCCACCTTCCGGGATGCCTACAAGGCCCTCCCCTACCCTCCCCTTGGGAAATCAGATCACAACTCCATTTTGCTCCTCCCTTCCTATAAGCAGACAATCAAACAGGAAGTACCTGTGCTAAGGTCTATTCAACGCTGGTCTGACCAATCGGAATTGATGTTTCAAGATTGTTTTGATCACGCGGACTGGGACATCTTCCAGGTAGCCTTCGAGAACAACAGACAAATACACAGACACGGTGACTGAGTTTATCAGGAAGTGTATAGGGGATGCTGTTCCCACTGACTATTAAAACCTAACCAAACCAGAAACCGTGGATAATGGCAGCATTCGCGCAAAATTGAAAGCAAGAACCACCGCATTTAACCATGGCAAGATGACTGGGAATATGGTTAAATACAAACAGTGTAGTTACTCCCTCCATAAGGCAATCACACAGGCAAACCGTCAGTACAGAGACAAAGTAGTCACAATTCAACGGCTCAGACACGAGATGTATGTGGCAGGGTCTACAGACAATCACAGATAACAAAGGGAAAACCAGCTACGTTGTGGACACCGACGTCTTGCTCCCGGACAAGCTAAACACATTCTTCGCCCGCTTTGAGGATAACACAGTACCACAGATGCAGCCCGCTCCCAAGGACTGTGGGCTCTTGTTCTCCATGGCCAACGTGAGTAAGACATTTAAGCATATTAACCCTTGCAAGGCTGCCGGCCCAGACAGCATCCCTAACAACCTAAGAGCATGCGCAGACCAGCTGGCTGGAGTGTTTACGGACATATTCAATCTCTCCCTAACCCAGTCTGCTGTCCCCACTTGCTTCAAGAAGCAAAAAGGTAACTGAACTAAATTACTATCACCCCGTAGCACTCACTTCTGTCATCATGATGTGCTTGGAGAAGCTACTTAAGGATCATATCACCTCTACCTTACTGGACACCCTAGACCCACTTCAATTTGCTTACTGCCCCATAGATTCGATAAAAATCGCCATTACACTGCCCTATCTCATCTGAAAAAGAGGAATACCTATGTAAGAATGCTGTTCATTGACTATATCTTAGCCTTCAGCACCATAGTACCCTCCAAGCTCATCATTAATTTTGGGGCCCTGGGTCTGAACCCCACCCTGTAAAACTGGGTCCTGGACATCCTGACAGGCTGCCCCCAGGTGGTGAAGGTAGGAAACAACACCACTTTGCTGTACCTGAACACAGGGGCCCCACAAGGGTGCATGCTCAGCCCCCTGTACACCCATGACTGTGTGGCCATGCAAGCCTACGTCGCAATCATCAAGTTTGCAGACGACACAACAGGAAGTAGGCCTGATTACCAACAATGAAGAGACAGCTTACAGGGAGGAGGTGAGGGCCATAGCAGAGTGGTGCCAGGAAAAAATCCTCTCCCTCAAAAAAAACGAAGGAGCTGTTCGTCGAATTCAGGAAACAGCAGAGGGAGCATGCTTAAAGTTCCTCAGCGTACACATCACTGACGATCTGAAATGTTCCACCCACACAGACAGTTTGGTGAAGAATGCGCAACAGCACCTCTTCAACCTCAGGAGGCTGAAAATTCAGCTTGGCCCCCAAGACCCAGAAACTTTTATAGATGCACAATTGAGAGCATCCTGTAGGGCTGTATCATCCGCCTGAAACGGCAACTGCCCAGCCCGCAACCGCAGGGCTCTCCAGAGGGTGGTGCGGTCTGCCCAATGCATCACCAGGGGCACACTGCCTGCCCTCCAAGATACCTACAGCACCCAATGTCACAGGAAGGCCAAAAATATCATCAAGAACATCAACTACCTGAATCACGGCCTGTTCACCCCGCTATCATCCAGAAGGTGAGGTCAGTACAGGTCCATCAAAGTTGGGACAGAGACTGAAAAACAGCTTCTATCCCACCCAGTTACTCAACCCTGCAACTTAGAGGCTGCTGCCCTACATAAGGGACGCAAATGGCATTTGCTGTCTGATTGATGAGGATCACCATATTGCAAATGTACAGTCCCTTACTAGACGTCCGCGAATGTTTTAAAATAGGCCGTGCCCCAGGGCCAGATCTTCCGGGAAGTCATCAAATGAAGTCTCTCTGACAATTGGTTTCCGTTTTATAAAAGGTTTAAGTTGGTCATTTTTCCACTGTCCAGGGAAATTCAACCAGATGGCGACAGGCTGCTTAGTACAAATGGACAAAACATCAATGTGACATGGCCATTTCTCCTAAACGGAAAAGACTTAAGACGAAACTTGGTGAGCACAGGTTTGACCCCAGAAACAAGATGGCGTCGAGGCCTCAACACTTTGAGTTATGGCCCATTTTCTGGGAATAAAGGTCAAAAACGGCCATAGAGTGCTAATTTGACCGCTTCACGTCAAAGTACATGAACCTACAGTGTCAGGAAAAAAATAACCAGCCATTTATCTATCGTAATTTACGAGAAATCGTACAATTGGTGATGGTTAAAGAAATTTGTTTGTTTTTTTCTTTAAAAAAAAGTTAGATCCAGTTGCGGCGTGTTCAGACGAATCCGTTAAGGCAGGTTTCGGAGCACGACCATCGCGAAAATGACAACATTTATAAAAGTCCCAGAGTCACAAGACTAGGTGCACTGAAACAGTCTCGGCCCTAACATTTCTGTCCGATAGCTCTTTCAAGGACCCCATAGCAATGCCCAGAAAAAGTGAATATTCAGCACTAATTAAAGGTCACTGCTCGGGCTCCAAATGACCTATCGAGGCAAAACTCGGGGTAACTGGACCCGCAGCTAGAACAAAGCTACGTGTTTTAAGTTATGGTTTAAACATTAGGCACTGAATTTTGGGCCTGCTCTGAAATGTGATAGTTGGGTTTGGTGTCAGTATGATATCTTACTGACTGATGGACGCTGACTTGCTAGCTGACTTTTGTACGTTTGCAATAAGTTTAAACAGTGATGAACCATCACCAAAATGACAGACTGAAATCAACACTAAAATAGTTGGCAAATGGCATCACCGTAGTCTCTAGGCCATGCCGAGTTCAAGAGGATGCCCCTCTTGACCGTAGCTCGCTCACTCTGACCGCGGCCGTGCAAAAAATTAGGCACAAAATGAAGCCTGGCCTAAATTTCAGGTGCTTTTGGGTGACAGTGGCAGAACCGTTAGGGTTAGAAGGACAATTCAACCACAGGAACGTTCCTAAGGTCCTCCCGATCTGTGCAAGCCTAACCTTGACCGTGTGGCATTAACCCTTAACAGTGAAAACAGGGTGTTTTCATCTCAGTTTACAATGACATCTCTCCCCATAGGTCATACATTGCCAGCACCCCTAAACTTCAACCTGAAGCCTATGTGGGTTATGAATAACATATCAAACTGTCTTTGATGACAATCCATCAGGCCACTATGAGGACTACCTGTGTTGAACAGGGCTCCGGGCAGCCGAGCGGAAAGCCGAGCGGAAAAGGTTCATGTACTTTGACGTGAAGCGGTCAAATTAGCACTCTTGAACAGGGCTCCGGGCAGCCGAGCGGAAATGGAGGAAAACTCGCCTCCCTACGGACCTGGCATCCTTTCACTCCCTCCTCTCTACATTTTCCTCTTCTGTCTCTGCTGCTAAAGCCACTTTCTACCACTCTAAATTCCAAGCATCTGCCTCTAACCCTAGGAAGCTCTTTGCCACCTTCTCCTCCCTCCTGAATCCTCCTCCCCCTCTGCGGATGACTTCGTCAACCATTTTGAAAAGAAGGTCGACGACATCCGATCCTCGTTTGCTAAGTCAAACGACACCGCTGGTTCTGCTCACACTGCCCTACCCTGTGCTTTGACCTCTTTCTCCCCTCTCTCTCCAGATGAAATCTCGCGTCTTGTGACGGCCGGCCGCCCAACAACCTGCCCGCTTGACCCTATCCCCCCCTCTCTTCTCCAGACCATTTCCGGAGACCTCCTCCCTTACCTCACCCCGCTCATCAACTCATCCTTGACCGCTGGCTACGTCCCTTCCGTCTTCAAGAGAGCGAGAGTTGCACCCCTTCTGAAAAAACCTACACTCGACCCCTCCGATGTCAACAACTACAGACCAGTATCCCTTCTTTCTTTTCTCTCAAACTCTTGAACGTGCCGTCCTTGGCCAGCTCTCCTGCTATCTCTCAGAATGACATTCTTGATCCAAATCAGTCAGGTTTCAAGACTAGTCATTCAACTGAGACTGCTCTTCTCTGTGTCACGGAGGCGCTCCGCACTGCTAAAGCTAACTCTCTCTCCTCTCATCCTTCTAGACCTATCGGCTGCCTTTGATACTGTGAACCATCAGATCCTCCTCTCCACCCTCTCCGAGTTGGGCATCTCCGGCGCGGCCCACGCTTGGATTGCGTCCTACCTGACAGGTCGCTCCTACCAGGTGGCGTGGCGAGAATCTGTCTCCGCACCACGTGCTCTCACCACTGGTGTCCCCCAGGGCTCTGTTCTAGGCCCTCTCCTATTCTCGCTATACACCAAGTCACTTGGCTCTGTCATATCCTCACATGGTCTCTCCTATCATTGCTATGCAGACGACACACAATTAATCTTCTCCTTTCCCCCTTCTGATAACCAGGTGGCGAATCGCATCTCTGCATGTCTGGCAGACATATCAGTGTGGATGACGGATCACCACCTCAAGCTGAACCTCGGCAAGACGGAGCTGCTCTTCCTCCCGGGGAAGGACTGCCCGTTCCATGATCTCGCCATCACGGTTGACAACTCCATTGTGTCCTCCTCCCAGAGTGCTAAGAACCTTGGCGTGATCCTGGACAACACCCTGTCGTTCTCAACTAACATCAAGGCGGTGACCCGTTCCTGTAAGTTCATGCTCTACAACATTCGCAGAGTACGACCCTGCCTCACACAGGAAGCGGCGCAGGTCCTAATCCAGGCACTTGTCATCTCCCGTCTGGATTACTGCAACTCGCTGTTGGCTGGGCTCCCTGCCTGTGCCATTAAACCCCTACAACTCATCCAGAACGCCGCAGCCCGTCTGGTGTTCAACCTTCCCAAGTTCTCTCACGTCACCCCGCTCCTCCGCTCTCTCCACTGGCTTCCAGTTGAAGCTCGCATCCGCTACAAGACCATGGTGCTTGCCTACGGAGCTGTGAGGGGAACGGCACCTCCATACCTTCAGGCTCTTATCAGGCCCTACACCCAAACAAGGGCACTGCGTTCATCCACCTCTGGCCTGCTCGCCTCCCTACCTCTGAGGAAGTACAGTTCCCGCTCAGCCCAGTCAAAACTGTTCGCTGCTCTGGCACCCCAATGGTGGAACAAACTCCCTCACGACGCCAGGTCAGCGGAGTCAATCACCACCTTCCGGAGACACCTGAAACCCCACCTCTTTAAGGAATACCTAGGATAGGATAAAGTAATCCTTCTAACCCCCCCCCTTAAAAGATTTAGATGCACTATTGTAAAGTGGTTGTTCCACTGGATATCATAAGGTGAATGCACCAATTTGTAAGTCGCTCTGGATAAGAGCGTCTGCTAAATGACTTAAATGTAAATGTAAATGTTGATTCTAAGCTTCCTGGAGCAACCGGAGGTGGTTAAAAAAATCACCCTAAAATTGTTTAGATATAGCCAACATGCAGTTTGTGAAAAACACTGCATTCAACCATCTGTAAAATCAGTCAGTTCTTAACTTCTCTGCGCTACGGATACCGAATATGGGTTCACTTTCCTAAACTACCGCTAGAATTGCAGGGCGCCAAATGCAAAAATATTACTAAAAATATTTATAATCATGCAATCACAAGTGAAATATACCAAAACACACCTTAGCTTGTTAATCCACCTATCGTGTCAGATTTTGAAAATATACTTTACAGTGAAAGAAATCCAAGCTTTTGTGAGTGTAGCTTTCAATGCTACAACAAGCTAGCCTTATATTAGCTTGATTAGCTTGGTCACGAAAGTCAGAAAAGCAATGAAATTAGTCGCTTACCTTTGATAAACTTCGGATGTTTCCACTCACGAGACTCCCAGTTACACAAATGTTATTTTTGTTCGATAAATATTACTTATCACCAAAAACCGCCATTTGGGTTGCGCATTATGCTCAGAAAATCAAAGCCGTGTTCCGTTTCGACAAATTCCAAAAAGTATCAGTAACGGTCGTAGAAACATGTCAAATGTTTTTTTATAATCAATCCTCAGGTTGTTTTTAACAAACATAATCGATAATATTTCAACCGGACCATAACCTATTCATTCAGAGACTAAAGAAAAATGGTGAGCTCCTCTCGCGCGCGGGAACTTTTCGGGGACACTTGACTAGTTTTGGAAAAACTCGTTCATTTTTCAAAATAAAAGCCTGAAACTATGTCTAAAGCCTGGTCACAGCCTGAGAAAGCCATTGGAAACGGAATCTGGTTGATACCCCTTTAAATGGAGGATAGGCGGGCCGGGAAACACAGATTAAAAAATATATATAACTTCCGGGTTACTTTTTCTCAGGTTTTCGCATGCAGAAAAAGTATTGTTTTACTCACTTCTGGCGTTAGGAGGGAATAATGAGTAATCCTTCAACTGGGATTTCTACACATTTTACAACCCTAGTTGGAGGGCTAGATAATCAAAACCGAATATTATGTTTAAAATAAGCAGTTTACAATTTGACTATTCTATCAATGCAAAACATTTAAAAAACGTTTTAGCAACAAAACAAAAAGAACAAGGCTCCAAGGCGAAGAAACATCCTAAATTGTTTAAGATCAGTCACATGCTTACTGAGGTGTAGAGTACAGTGTTGTCTGAAATTGAATTTTAAGAATGCCCAACTGTGGTAAGCCTACTATTTGTAAAACACCCCCCAAAAAATTCAAAATAAAAAAGCCCGGACAGGGCCAAAAAAAGATGTTGGCTCGTGCTTACTGGGGTGTAGCCTACCATGTCGGCTCACAATGGATTATTATTATAGATTTTTTACTAGGCAGGTAAGTTAATTACAAATTCTTATTTACAATGACAGCCTACCCCGGCCAAACCCTAACGACGCTGGGCCAATTGTGCACCGCCCTATGGGACTCCCAATCACGGCCGGTTGGGATACAGCCTGGAATCGAACAAGGGTCTGTAGTGCGCAACGTGTTTACACGGTGGGAAATGCAGAAGTATTTTATTTTTCACTATGATCAGCTTGTCAAATTGACAAACTTGAAACCACTGATCATGACAAAATGGGGTGAAAACTCCTGGACAACAATCGTGATTGTCCATTTTACTTTGACCTGTCTTGTTAACGTGACAGCGCAATTTTTTTTATTTGATCGAGTGCCATTTAGGTTAGGCTATTTGATGGGAGAAATCTGCATGATGTTAAAAGTCTCATTACATTGTCATACATTTTTTCTCGAACTGAACCGAGCTCTTAGTGCAGGTATCATTATATTATGGCCACAGAGCGAGAGTTCAGAATTTGCATTCTCTTTAATAACACACCAACCAAATACAAGAGATCCCACATTACAGTGCATGAAAGTGTAAATTTTTACCATACTCTTCAAGGCAGACACTGGACCATTTAAACATAGCTATTAACATTGTAAATAGCTAAATGCAGCTCAACATTAATCAATGGTCTTGACTATAGCTCTAATGGGGTTAGTGTTATGCTGTGATACACTAAATAAATTAGTGAAATGCATAGAAATCCCCCGTAGGTAGGAGCTGTTTTCAATTTGGTTTGTTTTATTAAGTCTACATACTAGATAGTCATAGACATGTTATTAACATGATAAAGAAAACATAAGTCATGTACTTCAGTATGGCAGAAACTGCAGCTTGTCAAACTTCAAAAGTGAAACAGAACATTTGTATCACAACTGCAGACCTCTGTCCATTTTCTCCCACATGGCAAGGCTAATACTAGAATTCATGTCCTCTATTCTGCCTTGATCAGGTTGAAGTACGCTGCCTCAGAGCTTGCTTGACCTTTGAAATATCTATATAATGTAATCAGATTTAAAAACTTAAATCAATTTTGATCTGGCTGCAATGCCCTACTAGTTGTTACAGTACTCTGTCCAAGAGGCAGGTTCGTATCTAGCGTGTTTACAGGTCGTACATATGCTATAAATACAAAACAGATGAACATGGCATGGCCTTACAGTGAGAGAGAAGACAACACAGATCTAAGTCAATGCAGTCATTTATCTCTCATTCTCCATCCTTGAACTCTGTCTAAAAGAGGAAATCAAATGGAACAATGGCAAGACATTCTAATACTGACATTCCAACCAAAAAACGAGTGCTCCGTCGCCCTAACTCCAACGCTCCTTTTAGCTGAACAATCACAGTTGACTGTTTTTCTAAAGCTTTTATTTAAAACAAATCTAAATAATTTCTCTATAAAACAGAAGCAGTTAGGCACATGGACATTACATTGAAGTCTACTTCTCACCCTGACGTTTATAGTTACTTCATAAGTCAAGTCATTTGACTGTAAATGAAAATGGCTATCAGTAATAGGAATGGTAAATACATAGCACCATTTTTGTTGAAAATAAAAAACTAAATAAAGTTGAAAAACATCTAAGCCATTATTTGGATGTTACCACTTTTAGTTTTTGTAAAGCAAGCTCAGTTACACAAAATCCTTCTAGCTCTCTATTTTATACATGCACTTGGTGAAAACTGTTCAAAAACTTGTATTCATTTTTTGGCGGTTTACAGTAACAGTGTCTAATTATTTCATCATTACAAACATATTTATCAGCTAAAACAAAGCTTGTCTGAATCTGACGGAGCAACACAACAATACTATGTACACATATGTAAAAAGTGTTATAAATAGACTTTAAACCATAGATACTATATACAGCTTCAAATTCTGACAGTATTGTTTCATCATGTGTTACCTCTCAGTACGATGCAGACCTGGGTGAAGACGGCTGTGGACCCAGTCAGATAAACCAGTCCTCAAGCTTCTGACCTTATGCTCCTGGGGGGGGGATTGTTAATGCTGAGAGCAGGGTGGAGGTTAGGGGACAAGGGTCTTATTCCCGTTTTCTCAAGATGACATAGATGAGTCCGCTGATCAGGGCCAGAGGGAAGGCCACCCAGGCCATGATGTAGGCCCAGCCGAAGGCCTCTGAATCAGGCACCCACTTAGGACTCATCACCGTATAGATCACTGCTCCACTCATCACAAACAGACCTAGAGGAGAGGAAAATATGAGAAGGAGGAGAGAATATGAGAACGGAGAGGCGATGAAGGGGAGGGGGTCGAATTCTTAAGATCAAATTATTGTGTGTCACACCATCATCACAATCTGCAATGCTTCATGGAAGTTGTCCTAGAATGAACCATGTTGGGCAGCAGTAGAGGAGAGGTGGGGTGAGTAGGGTCCATGCTTCCCAAATGGATTCCCCCAGCCAATTGTTGCGTCACACTGTCATGGTTCCTATTGAACTACAAACATGCCTCTGTTAGATTCCTCACTTCCTCATCTAGAGCCCTGGCCTGCTTCCAAGTTACAAGAGAACCCAGCCCTGCCCACTGTAAACTGGCATGACACGGTCTCTGTTTTGATGTTAAGTTGTTTGTTGTTCACCCACTACGTTTCCAGTCTTGACATTTCCACTTGTGTGAGTGTCTCTGTGGCCACTGGCATTAAATTTTTTATTTCACCTTCATTTAGGCTAGTTGAGAACAAGTTCTCATTTACAACTGCGACCTGGCCAAGATAGAGCAAAGCAGTGCGACAAAAACAACAGAGTTACACATGGGATAAAGAAACGTACAGTCAATAACAATAGAAAAATATGTATACAGTGTGTGCAAATGAAGTAAGGCAATAAATAGGCCAATAGTGGCGAAGAAATTTACAATTTACACTGGAGTGATATGTACAGATGAGGATGCGCAAGTAGAAATACTGGTGTGAGAAAAAGAGCAGAAAAACAAATATGGGGATGAGGTAGGTAGTTGGTTGGATGGGCTATTTACAGATGGGCTGTGTACAGCAGCGATCGGTAAGCTGCTCTGATAGCTGATGCTTAAAGTTAGTGAGGGAGATAAGTCTCCAACTTCAGTGATTTTTGGAATTCGTTCCAGTCATTGGCAGCAGAGAACTGGAAGGAAAGGCGGCCAAAGAAGGTGTTGGCATTGGGGATGACCAGTGAAATATACCTGCTGGAGAGCGTGCCACGGGTGGGTGTTGCTATGTTGACCAGTGAGCTGAGATAAGGCAGAGCTTTACCTAGCAAAGACTTATAAATGACCTGGAGCCAGTGGGTTTGGCGACGAATATGTAGCGAGGACCAGCCAACGAGAGCATACAGGTCGCAGTGGTGGGTACTATATTGGGCTTTGGTGACAAAACGGATGGCACTGCGGTAGACTACATCCAGTTTGCTGAGTATGGTGTTGGAGGCCATTTTGTAGATGACGTCGCCGAAGTCAAGGATCGGTAGGATAGTCAGTTTTACGAGGGTATGTTTGGCAGCATGAGTGAAGGAGGCTTTGTTGCAAAATAGGAAGCCGATACTAGATTTCATTTTGGATTGGAGATGCTTAATGTGAGTCTGGAAGGAGAGTTTACAGTCTAGCCAAACACCTAGGTATTTGTAGTTGTCCACATATTCTAAGTCAGAAGCGTCCAGAGTAGTGATGCTAGACGGGTGGGCAGCGAGCGGTTGAAAAGCATGCATTTCGTTTTACTAGCATTTAAGAGCAGTTGGAGGCCACGGAAGAGTGTTGTATGGCGTTGAAGCTCGTTTGGAGGTTTGTTAACACAGTGACCAAAGAAGGGCATGGTCTACAGTGCCAACCTGGGAGGTTAGAAAGAGCTGCCAATGGTGAACACAATAGACCAGAAGAGGAGGCAGAATACAATAGACCCTATTCAACTGACACAGACAATATCAGACAGACAACGCAGAAGCTGTTAATTGCAACACTTTCTGTGAAAGTCCACTCAGGTGCGGCGGGTGAATAGTCTGGATGTTTAGTGAACTGCTGGTGTACTGCTTGAATACAAAAAAAAGCTTTATGACCCTTTATACAGCGTAAACTTCTGAATAGGTCTGTTTCAGGTGAGTTTTCCTGAATGGGAACTTACTGGCGAGGATCTGAAAGACTCCAGTGAGGAAGAAGCGGCCTCCCTTTTGAAGAGTGAAGAGCTGACAGAAGAACAGGAAGAGAGAGATGAAGCTGAAGATGATGGACAGGATCATCAGGGCCTGCACTGCCTGGATCCACACTGCAGGGAAGAGGGGGGGAGATTGTCAGTCAATTATACTTAAGCAATAAGGCCCGAGGGGGAGGTGTGCATGTCCAACACATCACGGCTAAGGGCTGTTCTTATGCATAATGCAACACAGAGCTAGAGGACCACACAGGATACATGGACTATACATGGCTATGCAGTATATACAGTTGAAGGCAGAAGTTTATACACTTATGTTGGAGTCATTAAAACTCGTTTTTCAACCATACCACACATTTCTTGTTAACAAACAATAGTTTTGGCAAAACGGTTACGATTGGATCAGAATTGCTGTTATAATCATTGGCCAGTACAGAGAAATTTTTTTTTTTGTCAATGACGTTTGGATTCTAAAGGGATGCGATTGGTGTGAAGCCAAATCCACAGTGGCTTCCCTTGACACTGGTGCGCCAGGACCATTCACAGCTGAGCTCAATGCCGATTTGGCTTCTCTTGCATTCAATGCTATGGGCGGCAACAACGTCACTCTTGTTGAGCAGACAGCATCAGATAGATGGGCTACACAGACAGATAGGAGGGCGCTGTTTCGTTCACTTGGATGCTTTCTCCGGTGAGATACATTGTCTCTTGCGATTTGAAGGATATTTATAAAAGAGACGAAAGATAAATAATTTTGTATGTTTTTTTCTGGAAGCCAGGCTTCCCTTGGCATCCATGAATACATGCCACTGACAGATATATCCCCCCACCACTCTGTTAGCGCTACAACCACAGCACTATCTACGTCTGGAATGCCTGGACTTCCACGCAGCTCTATTTCTTGTCAGAGGGTCATGCATGCAGCCTGCATCCACTCTCAGGTTTCCAAAGGCATCTCTCAATCTAGCTCTCCCAAGCCATTTCTCACATCTCTCTCCCTTTCACTTCATGTTTAGCTGTGTCTGCTGCTGTCACTACCCATGCCACAACATGTTGTTTTCTGCTGGAGCTCTATCAAAGTATTTACCTCTACAGAGCCAAACAGAAATGTATTATTGGACTACGTGGAAATCTATTCTACATCAAGTGACACATGGAAGTAGCAAAATTAGATTTCAAACATTTAAAAAAATACACCTTATGGAACAGCAGGGACTGTGAAGCAACACAAATGAAGGCACAGACACATATACATGTTCACATGGATTTTGTGATGTAGATATGCAGTAGTAGAGTAGGGGCCTGAGGGCACACACTTAATGAGTTGTGAAATCTGTTGAGAATGTATTATAAAAAAACATTACATAACTGCCTTCATTTTTTGGGACCCGAGGAACAGTAGCTGCTGCCTAGGCAGGAAATAATGGGGATCCTTAATAAATACAAATACAGACCTGCATGCCCCCATTGTATACTAAGGACACTGGACCATAGTCAAGTAGGAAGATAAGGTTCTATACAATGCATCCTCCATGTCTCAGTAATCTCTCAGGTACCAAACTTACTGTGCATGCTTGTTTTTAACCAGTATTTAATTCATCACAAATCAAGTGGTTTTTGAGACCCTGCTCAGGCTGCTTTAGCATCACTAATTGGTTAAGAAACTTGAATGAATGATTGTGGCTCAGACATAGTAAAGTGTCTGCTGTGGACTGGACTAATTTATAACTGTTTGTTCGGTTGACATCTATTTGTAGATTGTTTATACATCTCCCATGATCCCCCTGAAGCTTTCCAGGAAACTAATACCTCTTGTCATGAGAGGTTTGGGGAAACAACAGGGTTTGATGGATTCAATGACATTATCAAAGAGTCTGTCACCCCAGAGCAGAGGAAATAGCCAACAATACTATCAAACCAATCCACTGTACAGCAATAAAACAAATGCTATTTATATCCATGAAAGCTTTACATAAAACCAAATCAACTCATAGTAAGGCTAATGATACATTAATGTATATGACACAATTTATAGGCCTAAACATGATAACATGTTGCATTATAAAGTGCCGAACAACAAAGTGTTTTACATCAGGGTTCTATAAATATATCCTATACGGTTGATAAACAGACATGTTCTCTTCCTTCAACTCTTCCTGTCTCGTACCAGAAGGCTGTGACATGGGGCATTTCCTGGTGTGAGGTGTGGTCCTCTGGGCCCACAATATCTACCAAAATAAGAGTCCCCGTTGTGCTTGCGTCTACGGTTATTTCAAGTCTACACTCCAAAAGGTGTACCCATATAACAAAATGTTATACTGTACTATATAATTTATACAAAATACAGACATTTTTCACAGAATAGTCAAGAGAAAAATGAAGAATTGTTCTTAGTTTTTGTTGAGTCCTGACTATCCTGATGCACAAGGCCATATCTGCTATGCAAGTTATGTTAATATCACGCTTCAGCTTACAGATTGAAGTGCCAGCTTGAAGCTACAGTAGTGTTCAGACCAACTGGTGTCTGTCCATTACATGTAATAACTAACATACAGTAAGAAGTTGATGTGGACATTGCTTAACTGTAATTAGTGATACAAACTAAGGACTGGATTCTCATTTCAGGGGCAAAGTCAGGTCAAGTGCAAACAGCATGGGCAAAACATAAACCAATCCCCACATGGAATATAAACTATGCATAACTACATAACTTAACTCCTAATAGCAAGATTAAAAATAAAAAAGGCCATCCAGTGTGCGTGACCATTGGTGGTGCCTCCATCCCACCCTCACGTTTAGCTCACCAAGTCATACCAGTTGTACTGATTGCTCAGTAAAGCATTGTAGTAGCCTTTGAACATGACTGATTGGCTGGGTCGGGCCAAGTGCACGTGAGTAGACTCCACCATCTTCCCCTCGACCTCTACCTCCTCACAGAACACATGAGAGAGAGAGAATCCGCTGCCTGTCTCACTAACAAAACACACTGGGGACCGACCCGCTCATTTTAGACATCACCAGGCAGCTATCTACAGCCTGTTGGGCTTGAGACTACAGTAGTAATGGATCTCGAAGGCAATACATTAAACTATTGAACACAAGTTCTATAGTACTACATTGCCTCTAGAACCATGTTTTAATAGCGTCAGACAGAGGCTCTGCATCTGTCCTCGTGCTCCTAGAACTTAGTGCTGCTTTTGATACCGTTGATCACCACATTCTTTTGGAGAGATTGCAAACCCAAATTGGTCTACATGGACAAGTTCTGGCCTGGTTTCGATCTTATCTGTCAGAAAGATATCAGTTTGTCACTGTAGATGGTTTGTCCTCTGACAAATCCACTGTAAATTTCGGTGTTTGTCAAGGCTCCGTTTTAGGACCACTATTGTTTTCGATATATATATATTACCTCTTGGTGATGTCAATCGGAAACATAATGTTAACTTTCACTGCTATGCGGACGACACACAGCTGTACAATTCGATGAAACCCCAAAATTGCCCTTCCAGGAAGCTTGTGTTTCAGACATAAGGAAGTGGATGGCTGCAAATGTTCTACTTTTAAACTCGGGACAAATTAAAGATTCTAGTTCTAGGTCCCAAGAAACAAAGAGATCTTCTGTTGAACCTGACAATTAATCTTGAAGGTTGTACAGTCATCTCAAATAAAACTGAAGGACCTCTGTGTTACTCTGGACCCTGATCTCTCTTTTGACGAACATATCAAGACTGTTTCTCAAGGAATTTTTTTTCCCATCTACGTAACATTGCAAAAATCAAAAACTTTGTCCAAAAATTTACCCATGCTTTTGTCACTTCTAGGTTAGACTACTGCAATGCTTTACTTTCCGGCTACCCAGATAAAGCACAAAATAAACTTCAGTTAGTGCTAAACACGGCTGCTAGAATCTTGACTAGAACCAAACAATGTGAACATATTACTCGAGTGCTAGCCTCTCTACACTGGCTTCCTGTTAAGAAAAGGGCTGATTTCAAGGTTTTACTGCTAACCTACAAAGCATTACATGGGTCTTTATTGAAGACTCATCTCTTCAGTAGGTCCTATGATTGAGTGTAGTCTGGCCCAGGAGTGTGAAGGTGAACGGAAAGGCACTGGAGCAACGAACCGCCCTTGCTGCCTCTGCCTGGCCGGTTCCCCTCTCTCCACTGTCGTGGCAGAATCAGATTTAGCTAAGTAACAGATAGATAAGATGTTTTATTTTCATCATATGCTTGTGAGATACTTGACATTAAAACCTTTCCCTTTGTCTATAGGGTTGGTAGTTGCAGTTATCACTTCTCAGCTAGGGCTTAGTCACATTGGGGCGCAGAGAGGGGAGAGGTCAGATTGACATATGAAGACAATGTAACTATTCCTAAACCATGGGAAGGGATGGTGTTATTAATGGGGAACCATTGTCACTATCTCATACAATGTCTGTACGCTAGTCACTCCCTACTTTTCTCATAGGGGGAAGGAGTTTGGCCGTGTTTGGAACAATTGTATGTCCCCTCTGAGGTTGCCCTTATCTTGACCTAGTATTTGACCTAAGGGGCTCACTGTCTGATTTTGAGTTTGTCCAGGTTTGGGAGTATCTAGAAATGACAATTGATATATGCCATTGGATGAGGTAATGTTTTGGTAGACAGTGAAGTATCAAGCATGAGATTTAAACCTTGTCTTGGGAGATCAAACTGAACGATGATTTATAGCTGATGCTGTCTAGCGATAGGATACTCCTCTTTCGGGTAAAGGATTCTTTGTAAGTTGAGAGGGGTGTACCTTGGCTATAAATGAAACTAAGAATTGTTTTGTAAGCACTCAGAGAATTCATTTATAGACACTGAATTGATCTGAGAGTCATTAAAGGGCTTTGGTGAAGCTTGTATATATATATTAAAGATGGAATATATAATTAGTACTCTGACTTGTGTGTGGTTGGCTCTCTCTCTCTCTTTATTGAGTAATACAGGAAATTTCCACGACATCACTGCGATTCTCTGCCTCTAACCCTATTACAGGGGGCTGAGTCACTGGCTTACTGTTGCTCTTCCATGCAGTCCCTAGGAGGAGTACTTCACTTGAGTGGGTTGAGTAACTGACGTGATCTTCCTGTCCGGGTTGGCGCCCCCCCTAGGGTTCGTGCCGTGGGGGAGATCTTCGTGAGCTATACTCAGCCTCGTCTCAGGATAGTAAATTTGTGGTTGAAGATATCCCTCTAGTGGTGTGGGGGCTGTGCTTTGGCAAAGAGGGTGGGGTTATATCCTGCCTGTTTGGCCCTGTCCTGGGGTATCGTCGGACGGGGCCACAGTGTCTCCCAACCCCTCCTGTCTCAGCCTCCAGTATTTATGCTGCAATAGTTTGTGTGTCTGGGGGGCTAGGGTCAGTCTGTTATATCTGGAGTTTATCTCCAATCTTATCCGGTGTCCTATGTGAATTTAAGTATGCTCGCTCTAATTCTCTCTCTCAGAGGACCTGAGCCCTAGGACAATGCCTCAGGACTACCTGGCCTGATGACTCCTTCCTGTCTCCAGTCCACCTGGTCATGCTGCTGCTCTAGCTTAAACTGTTCTGCCTGCGGTTGTGGAACCATGACCTGTTCACCGGACGTGCTACCTTGTCCCAGACCTGCTGTTTTCAACTCTCTAGATACAGCAAGAGCGGTAGAGATTCTCAATGATCGGCTATGAAAAGCCAACGGACATTTACTCCCGAGGTGCTGACCTGTTGCACCCTCTACAACCACTG
Organism: Salvelinus namaycush; assembly: GCF_016432855.1. NCBI lineage: Eukaryota > Metazoa > Chordata > Actinopteri > Salmoniformes > Salmonidae > Salvelinus > Salvelinus namaycush. The sequence continues at coordinate 77,134,669 of NC_052310.1, forward strand.
TGATTATTATCATTTGATCTATGAACATCTTGGCCATGTTCTGTTATAATCTCCACCCGGCACAGCCAGAAAAGGACTGGCCACCCCTCATAGCCTGGGTCCTCTCTAGGTTTCTTTCTAGGTTCGGGCCTTTCTAGGGAGTTTTTCCTAGCCACCGTGCTTCTACACCTGCATTGCTTGCTGTTTGGGGTTTAAGACTGGGTTTCTATACAGCACTTTGTGACATCAGCTGACGTAAGAAGGGCTTTATAAATGAATGTGATTGATGTCTCTGCTAATTGTAAGATATTCTTCTGCATATCCATATCATCATTTCTAATTTAATATGGTATTGTTTCTTGTTGCAGTGTTTCCCTCTAACCCCTGTTGACTCTGGTCTGAATCTGTCTCAGACATAAAACACACAGCTGCTAGGTCTCTGGTTTTGTTAATGATCTCGCTGTATACAGGATCTGATACATGGGTGTGACCAGAGCTGTCAGCACACCGTGTTCTGTATGGGGTGGTCCAAGGCCTCCCTGTCTGCTGCACACACAAAATCCTGCTCAGATCTAACACTTTAAAATACCCTAAAAAAAAGACACATACATGACTGAATATGGACATCACACCATGACTATTTATACAGAGTTTCACATTCTCACCCCTAGATGGCAGTAGGGTCTCATTGGAGCCTGATTCCCATTAGGGGCATGTTTAACAGGAGTGTGAGTGGGCTTTCAGGGCCTAAGCCAGTTATCGTTAATCACACTTCAAGTCTTCCCACATTTTACTGTCTATGATCTTAGTCAACCAACAGTGCTTAACTTATTCACAAGACACAAGAAAATCTCAACCAGTTTGGTATCAAATGCACTAATATTCAGAATACCCAATTTATAGGATATACAAATAGATATCTACAGTATATCCTTCAAAATAAGTTCGCTATTGGACAATAGGAGGCATCATCAGCATCATGCAGAATGAGAGATGACTTTCAGAAAAAAACCTAGCCACTGCAGCAGATGTACAGTCAAGTCTTTACTGTATTTTACCTCCAGTGTTGGCCGGTTCACAGTGGTATCCTCCATTGGTTGTAGAGCAATTATTCCAGAGGTCTGAGCTGCTAGTGGACCCTGTCGTCCAGGCCTAGAGGATAAATAACACAGAGCTGCTATTAACAAGAGAACACTGCAGCCTGATAGAAAACCCCTACACAGAGCTGCTATTAACAAGAGAACACTGCAGCCTGATAGAAAACCCCTACACAGAGCTGAGATGGCAACGCTTTAAAACTTTTGCTTAATTTTCATAAATGAGAACCAATTATTGATAATGAGCTTTACTTACATTGACAATTGTTGACACAAATAGGAGGACTAGGGATGCAATGTGCAGGATGACGATTCCCAGTAGTAGGAGCAGCATCTTGTCAGAAGGAGCTAAATGACAAAAGAGGCACAGTCAGTTTCTGAAGGTCTCTCTCCAGTTCTGTGGGACTGGGACATGGGTGTGTCACTGCAGGATTTGCAATACCCTGCTTTCAACACAGAACAGCGCCTTCTCTGAAACTTGATCTGCACAGTGGAATGTCTATTGGAGAGAGGAGTTCTAAAAGGAGAAAGTGTTTATGTCCAACTGATATTCAACTTGCAATACACATGAAGTAAAGTTTAGCTGAACATTCTGTTAATGTTTAAAATGTAAGTCACTTATGCATGTCCACTAGAAATGAAGTATATACCTACAATATGTTGAGTGTAGCATGGCATTAATCACACCCTTACTAAGTTCCCCTGCTTTCCTTTGAGGAAAATAATAAAAGGCAGGTGGTTGTCGTTTCCTCCATGTAACATGATAAACAAATCAATCTAGGTTAGAACAGGCCACCTTTCACACAGCACTGCAGACCCAGTTGGAACTAAAACATGTTCCACTAAACCAGAGATAAGTAACAGCACGTGTGTAGGCTATTTCCTAAATGATTTATGCCAGTTGGTGTGTATATGTTGCATGTGTATTCTCAATAGGTGCGCATGAATTATAAATAAACAATTCGACTCCATCTAGCAAAAATAGTACAAATAATAGACCAGAAAAGGCTATTGTATGTCGACACGCTGATAGTCGATATGTAAAATTAACAGCTCCATCCGTCAAACATGTTTTTATGGATATTATAGCTACTAGGAAAATAAACCAAGTCGTTCCCCTGCCTGCCTCGCGTGCGAGAAGATCTCAGTAATTTAAATTGTAATGAGGAAAGTCCGCTTCGTTTTGGAGTTCTGTTCGTGCCTTAAATTCCATTCGCATGTGATTATTTAATCTACCGAAAAAGTTCACCACAGTTGGAAGCACAGACAACTTACTTAGTGCGACTGCAGAGTGACTATAATTCCACAAAAAATGGTTTTCCGACGAAAAGCGCGCAAAGCAAGTTTCCCCGAGTCCAACAACTGTTCCAATTTCTTCTGACTAGATTGATGTGAAGGGCAGCGCTGCAGTTATAAAGTATCTCATTATGGAAGAATAACGCCCAGCCGTGCGTCGCTACGTCAGGGAGTGCCCCTCTGTGATAGGATTTCCGATACATCATTTGAAAGTCAAGTACATAATTACACAGCAGGAAAGCAGTCTGGAAGTTACTCACTCACTGTGCTTGGAAGTTATTTCAGAACACATTTTTTGCTTGCTTACATGGATACCATGAACACATAACGACCTTTGTCGTCGAGGATAATGTATTAATATCTCTCTGGATGGAATTCCTTAGAATAATTTTCCCTAAATGCTATGGAACTATTATTTAAATGTATATAGTTCACACACATAATTAAATTGATAACTCCAGTCAATATTGATATGTGATATATTGAATAGGCTTAAATCAAATCCAAATGTTAACACTGATGAGCTACAAAGATATATACTTTTAATGGCAAATAGTTATTTTTGGCCTTTGAACTTTATTACAGCTTTAATACACCTCATCATTTATCTCATGTTGAAATTGAGAGGTCGGGTGGATGTAACGTAGCTTACTGTACAGTACAGTGAGGTATGTTGGAAGTGCTCCAAAGTGATTAAATACTGGGAAATGAGGCACACAAACAATGTTGGTTCCCAGAATGGGAACAAGCCTCTCTCTCGCTTCTAGTCCACAGTGTGGTCCGCTCTGTGATTGACTCACCCCATCACACAGCATGTGTGAAAGTGTGGACGAGTGGGTATGACCCAGCCGTAGCGCAGCGCCTGTGGGATGTAGGCCTGCTGGAGAGGAGAGATAGGATCTGGGGCTATCCCTCCCCTATCTTCTGTTTGACATGACTCATTCAGCTGGGAGCCCATAGGGCTCTGGTCAAAAGGGGTGCACGATGTAGGAATTAGGGTGCCATTTGAGATACAGCCAGGATCAGGGGTTATCCTCTGTTTGACATGAATCATTCAGCTTGGAGCAGGGAGTGTGTTCTAACCTCCGTAGGCATGGATTCTACTCCTCTGTGTACAGGGAGGTTCACAGGTGCAGATACAGATAACAGGGTAATAAAGTAATGGGTGTTGCAATGAGCAACATTCAGAGAGCCTCTTTTTGGCGTGAAGAGCAGTGGGCAGTCAAAACAACATTTTAGCAGCCTTATTCCTGTACACAGATTACACTCAATTTCCTGGACTGGAGATTCTCCATTCAGGAGGAGATTCTCCATTCAGCAGGAGTAGAAACCGGTCCAAAATCTCTCTCTAAAACAACCAGTAGCACACGACAGCACTAAGACCTACTGGATGCTCGTGCATCCTTAGTGACAGGCTGAATTCTGCAGTCATGTGAAATACATATTCGAGAAATTCTACCGTGTAAGGGTCTTTGTGGTCCAGATTAGACTCATAAAATATACACACTTCAGCACTCAATGGTCAGTCATTAGGCCTATAAGGAAGAAGACACCAGCACAGTGTTTTAGCCCTGAATACAGAGTGTGTGTTGGGTAGACGTCAAACACATAGCATGTGACAGACAGACACGTAATACACACTCAGTAGGTTAGTAGAGCAGCTCTACAGACACACACACACACACACACACACACACACACACACACACACACACACACACACACACACACACACACACACACACACACACACACACACACACACACACACAGTGATATGGAGACATCATACTGCCCCAGAGGAGCCAAGGAGTGGTATTCTGGTCCCAGATCAGTTTATTCAGCATATCCATATCAATGCCTTTCCAAACAGCGCACAGATCTGGGACCAGGATAATAGAGTAGCTCACTACTGCCTGAAATGAAAAGCTGCTTAGCGCACCCTCCTAGCCCCATATATGCTAATGTTTATAAAAGACTGACAAGAGTTAGTGTGTGGGTGGGTGGACGTGCCAACCGCTTGGGAGTGTTACATTACCCCATCTGTTTACCAGAGGCCCAGAGCCAACCCAGCTGGGAGACAGTTAACAGGTCAGGATCTGATCAGGGTCCAGCATTGCATCTCTGTCAGAAACTAGCTCACAGTGATTGATCTACAGGTAACTGCCAAAATAAAGGAAACACCAACAAAGTTTCTTAATAGGGCGTTGGGCCACTACAAGCCAGAACTTCTTTCTATGCACCCTGGCAAATAGTGCATTATTGATGAACAGTGAATAAGTAGGTTCCAGACTTACAGTGGGTTATTGGTGGACAGTGAAGCAGTAGGTTCCAGACTTACAGTGGGTTATTGGTGGACAGTGAAGCAGTAGGTTCCAGACTTACAGTGGGTTATTGATGGACAGTGAATCAGTAGGTTCCAGACTTACAGTGGGTTATTGGTGGACAGTGAAGCAGTAGGTTCCAGACTTACAGTGGGTTATTGGTGGACACTGAATCAGTAGGTTCCAGACTTACAGTGGGTTATTGGTGGACAGTGAATCAGTAGGTGCCAGACTTACAGTGGGTTATTGATGAACAGTGAATCAGTAGGTTCCAGACTTACAGTGGGTTATTGGTGGACAGTGAATCAGTAGGTTCCAGACTTACAGTAGGTTATTGGTGGACAGTGAAGCAGTAGATTCCAGGTGAGATTCCTTCCTTGGAGGTCAGGAGTAAGGGACAAATGGTAACTACTGAGAACGTTGCTACTGGTCAGGCGAGGGTTAGGTTGCTTGTTAGGTTACTCCCTACGTCCTGGGATGGCATCAGAGTGTGAAGTGCTCCTCTCTGTTGGACCTTAATAGTTAGTTCAACAGCTTCCCTCCCACCATCACCGTACCACCACCTCCCCTGGCCCCGATCTGCACCTCTGTCTCTCTGAAACAGCCCAGATGTGTCACAATGGACCGCTAAGGCCTGCCCAGCTGTTTAAAGAGATAGAGATGCAGTCTCTCTCAAACGTACACCCACTTACAGGAAAAGTTATAGGCACATGGTGTGTGTTAGGGTACAATGGCACGCAGAATAATCTGTGGCACATTTTGTGAGTATGTGTGTTTGAGGTGGTTGAGTGAATATTGTGGGGTCTGAGAAACATAATGTGTTGAATCTACTAGTTTAAAATCTCTGAGCTCTAGTCTGGAGGTCTCCTTGTCAGGTTTACATTACCTCCTGGTAGTCTGGTCATCAGGCTAATATTACCTCCTGGTAGTCTGATCATCAAGTTTACATTACCTCCAGGTAGTCTGGTCATCAGGTTTACATTACCTCCTGGTAGTCTGGTCATCAGGTTTACATTACCTCCAGGTAGTCTGGTCATCAGGTTAACATTACCTCCTGGTAGTCTGGTCATCAGGTTAACATTACCTCCTGGTAGTCTGGTCATCAGGTTAACATTACCTCCTGGTAGTCTGGTCATCAGGTTAACATTACCTCCAGGTAGTCTGGTCATCAGGTTAACATTACCTCCTGGTAGTCTGGTCATCAGGTTAACATTACCTCCTGGTAGTCTGGTCATCAGGTTAACATTACCTCCAGGTAGTCTGGTCATCAGGTTAACATTACCTCCTGGTAGTCTGGTCATCAGGTTTACATTACCTCCTGGTAGTCTGGTCATCAGGTTAACATTACCTCCTGGTAGTCTGGTCATCAGGTTAACATTACCTCCTGGTAGTCTGGTCGTCAGGTTTATATTACCTCCTGGTAGTCTGGTCATCAGGTTAACATTACCTCCTGGTAGTCTGGTCATCAGGTTAACATTACCTCCAGGTAGTCTGGTCATCAGGTTAACATTACCTCCTGGTAGTCTGGTCATCAGGTTTATATTACCTCCTGGTAGTCTGGTCATCAGGTTTACATTACCTCCAGGTAGTCTGGTCATCAGGTTTATATTACCTCCTGGTAGTCTGGTCATCAGGTTTACATTACCTCCTGGTAGTCTGGTCATCAGGTTAACATTACCTCCTGGTAGTCTGGTCATCAGGTTAACATTACCTCCTGGTAGTCTGGTCATCAGGTTTATATTACCTCCTGGTAGTTTGGTCGTCAGGTTTATATTACCTCCAGGTAGTCTGGTCGTCAGGTTTACATTACCTCCTGGTAGTCTGGTCGTCAGGTTTATATTACCTCCTGGTAGTCTGGTCGTCAGGTTTATATTACCTCCTGGTAGTCTGGTCGTCAGGTTTATATTACCTCCTGGTAGTCTGGTCATCAGGTTTATATTACCTCCTGGTAGTCTGGTCGTCAGGTTTATATTACCTCCTGGTTGTCTGGTCATCAGGTTTATATTACCTCCAGGTTGTCTGGTCATCAGGTTTACATTACCTCTAGGTTGTCTGGTCATCAGGTTTACGTTACCTCCTCAGACAAACAAAGCACGAGGTGATGGTACTCATGTTCACCGACATCCCGTCCTTCAGCGCCCGCTTAAATCCACAATGGAGTCTGTGTATGAAATGGCACCCTTCTACCTACATAGTGCACGACTTTGACCAGAGTAGTCTACTACATAGGGAATAGAGTGCCATTTCGGACACAGCCACTGAAATATGCTCATTTGTGACTCAGTTTTATATGAAAATACCATTGACCTACAGAATCATTATCCTGTAAATTACATCAACGCCCTGGAGGTGATGGTTGTGGCATAGAGCTGTGACTTTCTATTAGGATACAGTGCTAACTATAGCAACTCTAGAGAGATGAGGTGTTTGTGCTTCTTATGAAGATAATGTGATAATCTGAGATCAGAATCAGTTTGCGGTGGTGTGAGGAACTGCTGTGCTCTCCCCGCCTGACTGCCTCTTTTCTCCTTCTTGCCTCTTTTCCTCATCTTCCTCTAACTACCACACTTCCTGTTGTCTCCTTAGAGACAGAAATATAAATAAACAACAGCGAATGAAAAGAAATGCAGAGCAGAATTCTCGAATCATCCCACGCTATGATTCAGCAGGAAAGAGCACAGTCTGCTAACTCTGTCCCCCATCACCCCTTCACCCCACCCACCTCTCTCTCTCTCGCCTGCTCTCTCTTCAACAGAAGGAGAGAACAACAGATCAATCATATAGATCGTCCAGGCATTCCTCTCAATTCCACTGTGTAATCTTCAGACTCAAAGCTCCATGAGTTGGCCATCTCTCTTTAACCCAGCGTGATTCAAAATGTTGCGAATGACCACTGAAAGTCAGTTTGCAGTTACACATCTTATCATATCACTTTGTTTGATTAAAACCTCTTGGCAATAGGGGGTGCTATTTGCACTTTGTAATAATTTCGTTTCCAAATTAAACTGCCTCGTACTCAATTCTTGCTCGTACAATATGCATATTATTATTACTATTGGATAGAAAACACTCTCTAGTTTCTAAAACCGTTTGAATTATTTCTCTGAGTGAAACAGAACTCATTCTGCAGCACATTTCCTGTCAGGGAGTGAGATTTCAGAAATCGAGGTCCCTGTTCTGAGGTCAGTTTATAAGTTCCCATGTAAGTCATCGGGCTACATGCACTGCATACGCCTTCCTCTAGATGTCAGTAAGCGGGGAGAATTTGAATGGAGTGGATTGCGCAATCTGGGGCCCTATATAAGACCGTGGAACGGAAGTACCGTTCTTTTCAACGGTGCGCCTGGCACATCAGGGACATCACAATGGCCTCCTGCAAAGCTTTCGTTTTAGCAGTTCTGTATCTCCGGTCATGTTTTTATTCGTTATAGTTGTTAAAGACATCATAAGGTAGTTAATTTAAACCGATTTATAGCAGTTTATATCAGTTTATTGCGATTTTCCTGGATTTATTTGTGATGCGCTTTCACGAGTTGGACACCTCTCCAGTGGGTGGCTAACGTTAGCGGCTATTTCGACAGGACAAGAGGACATCTTTCAACCAAAAGACGATTGTTCTGGAGAAAGGACACCTTGCCCAAGATTCTGATGGAAGCTCAGCAAATAGTAAGCAGTCTTTATGCTGTTAATTCGTACTTATGTTGACAAATGTCAAATAATAATTCCGCCATGAATTATGGTGCGGTCTCGCTTTAGCGCACGCTGTATTGCGCAGTAACGTTAATTTTAAAAATCTAACACAGCGATTGCATTAAGAACTAATTTATCTTTCATTTGCTGTCCAATCTGTATTTTTTAGTCAAGTTTATGAATAGTTTTCGATTAGATTAGGTGCCTCTCCAAGATGGCGCCGGACAGATTGCTTGAAGTTTTGGCCACTAATCACATTGTATAACCACGATTTGTGCCGCTAAATATGCACATTTTCGAACAAACTCTATATGCATTGTGTAATATGATTTTATAGGACTGTCCTCTGAAGAATTCTGAGAAGGTTAGTGAAAAAATTAATATATTTTGGTGGTTTATACGTTATCGCTATTTTTGTCTTGAATCAATGCTGTTGTGATGTTTGCTATTGTGGTAAGCTAATATAACGCTATATTGTGTTTTCGCTGTAAAACACTTAGAAAATCTGAAATATTGTCTGGATTCACAAGATCTGTGTCTTTCATTTGCTGTACGCTGTGTATTTTTAAGAAATGTTTTATGATGAGTAATTAGGTAATACACGTTGCTCTCTGTAGTTATTCTAGTCGCTTTGGTGAGAGTTGTGATGGTGGCTGCAATGGTAAACTATGATTTATACCTGAAATATGCACATTTTTCTAACAAAACATATGCTATACAATAAATATATTATCAGACTGTCATCTGATGAAGTTGTTTCTTGGTTAGTGGCTATTTATATCTTTATTTGGTCGAATTTGTGATAGCTACTGATGGAGTAAAAAACTGGTGGAGTAAAAAAAGTGGTGTCTTTTGCTAACGTGGTTAGCTAATAGATTTACATATTGTGTCTTCCCTGTAAAACATTTTAAAAATCAGAAATGATGGCTGGATTCACAAGATGTGTATCTTTCATCTGGTGTCTTGGACTTGTGATTTAATGATATTTAGATGCTAGTATTTACTTGTGACGCTATGCTAGGCTATGCTAGTCAGCTTTTTTACTGATGGGGGTGCTCCCGGATCCGGGTTTGGGGAGAAGTAGAGGTTAAACTGAGTTATGTGGGGTATGCTGGTGAGTGATATGAGGGAATTTTATGACATGTTTCATTAGAACTGTGTCAACACTGAGAAACAAAGGGATAGAACAAGATGGCGCCGAAGAACATGGCTGACGTTTTACATTCTCCCAACCAATCGTGCTATTTTGTGAGGTTTTTTGCATTTTGTGTCACTTATTTTTTTTTACTTATTGTGTACATAATGTTGCTGCTACCGTCTCTTATGACCAAAAATAACTTCTGGATTTCAGAACAGCAATTACTCACCCCGGACTGGAAGAAACTTTTTCCTTTAACGAGTCCGACGAGAAGGATATCCTGCTTTCACAGGAACAGGCCCAGATCCCCGCCTTTCACGTGAAGAAAAGATGCAGGAAAAAGGGCCGCAGATCGGGCAGCCTTCTGACAATCCATAGGCGAGCGAGTGAACTCCCACTGCCGTCGGTTCTTCTTGCTAACGTGCAATCATTGGAAAATAAAATGTATGACCTACGATTAAGATTATCCAACCAATGGGACATTAAAAACTGTAACATCTTATGTTTCACTGAGACGTTGCTGAATGACGACATGGACAATATAGAGCTAGCGGGATTTTCCATGCACAGGCAGAACAGAGACACTACCTTTGGTAAGACGAGGGCTGGGGGTGTGTGTATATTTGTCAATAACAGCTGATGTCTATGTCTAATATTAAAGAAGTCTCGAGGTATTGCTCGCCTGAGGTAGAGTACCTTACGATAAAATGTAGACCACACTATCTACCAAGAGAGTTTTCCTCTACATTATTTGTAGCCGTCTATTTACCACCACAGAACGAAGTTGGCACTAAGACCGCTCTCAACCAACTCTATAAGACCATAAGCAAAGAAGAAAAAGCTCACCCAGAAGTGGCGCTCCTAGTGGCCGGGGACTTTAATGCAAGCAAACTTAAATCAGTTTTACCTAATTTTTACCAGCAGGTCACATGTACAACCAGAGAATAAAAATCCTAGGCCACCTCTACTTCACACACAGAGATGTATATATATAGCTCTCCCCACGCTCTATTGGGCAAATCTGACCATAATTCTATCCTCCTGATTCCTGCTTACAAGCAAAAACTAAAGCAGGAAGTACCAGTGACTCGCTCAATAAGGAAGTGGTCAGATGACGCGGATGCTACACTACAGGACTGTTTTGCTAGCACAGACTGGAATATCCTCTAATTCCTCCCAAACCCGGATCCGGGAGCACCCCCATCAGTAAAAAAGCTGACTAGCATAGCCTAGCATAGCGTCACAAGTAAATACTAGCATCTAAATATCATTAAATCACAAGTCCAAGACACCAGATGAAAGATACACATCTTGTGAATCCAGCCATCATTTCTGATTTTTAAAATGTTTTACAGGGAAGACACAATATGTAAATCTATTAGCTAACCACGTTAGCAAAAGACACCACTTTCTTACTCCACCATTTTTTTACTCCATCAGTAGCTATCACAAATTCGACCAAATAAAGATATAAATAGCCACTAACCAAGAAACAACTTCATCAGATGACAGTCTGATAACATATTTATTGTATAGCATATGTTTTGTTAGAAAAATGTGCATATTTCAGGTATAAATCATAGTTTACCATTGCAGCCACCATCACAACTCTCACCAAAGCAACTAGAATAACTACAGAGACCATCGTGTATTACCTAATTACTCATCATAAAACATTTCTTAAAAATACACAGCGTACAGCAAATGAAAGACACAGATCTTGTGAATCCAGCCAATATTTCAGATTTTCTAAGTGTTTTACAGCGAAAACACAATATAGCATTATATTAGCTTACCACAATAGCCAGAAACACAACACCATTTACCAGCAGCAAAGGTTAGCGATCGTAACAAACAGGCAAAAGATATATAATTTTTGACTAACCTTGATATTCTTCATCAGATGACAGTCCTGTAACATCATATTACACAATGCATATAGAGTTTGTTCGAAAATGTGCATATTTAGCAATCTGTCCGGCGCCATCTTGGAGAGGCACCTATTCTAATCGATAAGTAATCCTAAACTTGACTAAAAAATACAGGTTGGACAGCAAATGAAAGATAAATTAGTTCTTAATGCAACCGCTGTGTTAGATTTTTAAAATTAACGTTACTGCGCAATACAGCGTGCGCTAAAGCGAGACCGCACCAAAATTCATGGCGGAATTATTATTTGACATTTGGCAACATAAATACGAATTAACAGCATAAAGACTGCTTACTATTTGCTGAGCTTCCATCAGAATCTTGGGCAAGGTGTCCTTTCTCCAGAACAATCGTCTTTTGGTTGAAAGATGTCCTCTTTTCCTTTAGAAATAGCCGCTAACGTTAGTTATGTGCCGGAAAAGTGTCCAACTCCTGATAGCGCGTCACAAAGAAATCCCAGAAAATCGCAATAAACTGATATAAACTGCTATAAGTCGGTTTAAATTAACCTGTTTGGCGTGCAAGCCCGACACCGGTACACTTATGACAACAGCCAGCTCAAAGTGCAGGGCGCGAAATTCAAAAGATATTTTTTTTAAATATTTAACTTTCACACATTAACAAGTCCAATGCAGCATATGAAAGGTACACATCTTGTGAATCAAGCCAACATGTCCGATTTTTAAAATGTTTTACAGGGAAGACAAAATATGTAAATCTATTAGCTAACCACGTTAGCAAAAGACACCACTTTTTTTACTCCAACAGTTTTTTACTCCATCAGTAGCTATCACAAATTCGACCAAATAAAGATATAAATAGCCACTAACCAAGAAACAACTTCATCAGATGACAGTCTGATAACATATTTATTGTATAGCATATGTTTTGTTCGAAAAATGTGCATATTTCAGGTATAAATCATAGTTTACATTGCAGCTACAGTCAGAAATTGCACCGAAAGCAGACAGAAAAATTACAGACACCAACGCCAAATAACTAAATACTCATCATAAAACATTTCTGAAAAATACATAGTGTACAGCAATTGAAAGACAGGCATCTTGTGATTCCAGACAATATTTCCGATTTATCAAGTGTTTTACAGCGAAAACTCAATATAGCGTTATATTAGCTTAGCACAATAGCAAACATAACAACAGCATTGATTCAAGGCAAAAATAGCGATAACGTAGAAACCACCAAAATATATTAATTTTTTCACTAACCTTCTCAGAATTCTTCAGATGACAGTCCTGTAACATCATATTACACATGCATATAGAGTTTGTTCGAAAATGTGCATATTTAGCGGCACAAATCGTGCTTATACAATGAAAATAGTGTCCAAATACTCAAGCAATCTGTCCGGCGCCATCTTGGAAAGGCCCCTATTCTTATCGAAAACTATTCATAAACTTGACTAAAAAAATACAGGTTGGACAGCAATTGAAAGACAAATTAGTTCTTAATGCAATCGCTGAATTACATTTTTTAAATTAACGTTACTGCGCAATGCAGGGTGCGATAAAGCAAGGCTACACTGCAAGTAATGGCGTCTTATGCATTTTACTTTTTCCAACAGAACAATGAATTATCAGCATAAATAGTTCTTACTTTTTGATGAACTGCCATCAGAATCTTGGGAAAGGTGTCCTTTGTCCAAAAGAATCGTTGCTAGGTTGGAGAACGTCGTCTTCAACGTTGCAATTAGCAGTAAACAATAGCCATGTGGGCCAGAGATACCCAACTTCCTACAACGTCACGAAAATAAATACCCGAAAATCGCAATATACTGACATAAACTGATATAATTCGGTTTAAAATAACAACATTACGATGTCTTTAACACCTATATCGAATAAAAACAGAGCCGGATATATCTAGGAGCTAAAACAAGAGCTTCTAACATGACATACCAAGACCCTCACTGCGTCAGAGCGAAGAGTGGAAAGATGGGACACCTCAATTCCAAGCAATTTATAACCTTTGGGAACTACGTAGAAACTCCATTTCAAGTCTCCCTATTCGCTGACACCCAGGGGAAGGCGTATGCAGTGCATCTCAACCAATAGAGGACAGGCAAATTAATACACAGGTCTCAGAACAGCCAGCAAAATTCTGCATTCTGACATACACAGGAAAATTGCTCTAAGTCGAGTTCTGTTTCACCCACAGATATAATTCAAACGGTTTTAGAAACTAGAGAGTGTTTTCTATCCAATAGTAATAATAATATGCATATTGTACGAGCAAGAATTGAGTACGAGGCCTTTTTGAAATGGGCACCTTTTATCTGGCTACTCAATACTGCCCCTTGAGCCCAAAGAGGTTAACTACCTTATGATGTCTTTAACAACTATAACGAAAAAAAACATGACCGGAGATATAGAACTGCTAAAACGAAAGCTTTGCAGGTGTCCCTCCCTGGCGCAAGAGGGACATTGTGATGTCCCTCTTGCGCCAGGCGCCCCGTTGAAAAGAACGGTACTTCCGTTCCACGGTCTTATATAGGGCCCCAGATGGTACAATCCACTCCATTCAAATTCTCACCGCTTACTGACATCTAGAGGAAGGCGTATGCAGTGCATGTAGCCCCATAGCTTGCATGGGGACTTATAAACTGACCCTAGAACAGGGACCTCGATTTCAGAAATCTCACTTCCTGACAGGAAATGTGCTGCAGAATGAGTTCTGTTTCACTCAGAGAAATAATTCAAACGGTTTTAGAAACTAGAGAGTGTTTTCTATCCAATAGTAATAATAATATGCATATTGTACGAGCAAGAATTGAGTACGAGGCAGTTTAATTTGGGAACGAATTTTTACAAAGTCGAAATGGCGCCCCCCTAGTGTCAAGAGGATATCTTCTGGGATTCATCCAATTGCACTGAGGAGTACACCACCTCAGTCATTGGCTTCATCCCCGCAGTGACTGTACGTACATATCAGAAAAATAATGCACGAGCTCACCAGCTGTTCTGGATGACTGTGTGATAACGCTCTCGGTAGCTGATGTGAACAAAATCTTTAAACAGGTCAACATTCATAAAGCCGCTGGGCCAGACGGATTACCAGGACATGTACTCAAAGCATGCGCTGACCAACTGTCAAGTGTCTTCACTGACATTTTCAACCTCTCCCTGACCAAGTCTGTAATACCTACATGTTTCAAGCAGACCACCATAGTCCCTGTGCCCCAGGAAGCGAAGGTAACCTGCATAAATGATTACCGCCCAGTGGCTCTCACGTCGGTAGCCATGAAGTGCTTTGAAAAGCTGGTCATGGCTCAAATCAACAGCACCCTCCCGGACACCCTAGACCCACTCCAATTCGCATACAGATCCACGGATGACGAAATCTCAATCGCACTCCACACTGCCCTTTCTCACCTGTACAAAAGGAATGCCTATGTGAGAATGCTGTTCATTGAATTCAGCTCAGTGTTCAACACCATAGTGCCCACGAAGCTCATCACTAAGATAAGTACTCTGGGACTTAACACCTCCCTCTGCAACTGGATCCTGGACTTCCTGATGGTTGTAACATACCAAGACAGTCATGGGCATGAAAAAGGGCATGAAAAAAACCTTTTCCCCCTCAGGAGACTGAAAAGATTTGGCATGGGTCCCTAGATCCTAAAAAGGTTCTACAGCTGCACCATTGAGAGCATCCTGACCGGTTGCATCACCGCCTGGTAAGGCAACTGCTCGGCATCTGACCGTAAGGCGCTACAGAGGGTAGTGTGAATGGCCCAGTACATCACTGGGGCCAAGCGTCCTGCCATCCAGGACCTATATACTAGGCGGTGTCAGAGGAAAATCCATAAAATTTTCAGCGAATCTAGTCACCCAAGTAATAGACTGTTTTCTCTGCTACCGCACGACAAGCGGTACCAAAATCTTGCGTAATTTGTCTGTCCACGAGAGTTTGGAGATGAGTTTATGTTCCACTCATTGAAAATTTTCCATCACTGTCATAATGTTGTGATATGACACTGATATGACAATGTTGTGATATAGAACACCACCTTGGATTTGTTTGTGAAATAAGCAGGTAACATTATCATAACCAGAATCATACTTGGATTCATTCAGAGGTATTGCCCTATGATGTCATGTAATATCATTGTCACGACTTCTTCCGAAGTCGATGCCTCTCCTTGTTCTGGCGGTGCTCGGCGGTCGACGTCACCGGTCTTCTAGCCATCATTGATCCATTTTCCATTGGTTTTGTCTTGTCTTCCTACACGCCTGGTTCCAAACCCATTCATTATCCTGTTGTGTATTTAACCCTCTGTTTGCCCTCAAGTCCTTGTCAGAGATTGTTTGTTTGGTCATGATCATGTAGTTTGTATTGGTGCGCGTCGGGTCCTCGTACCCACTTTGATTTGATTATGTATTATGGTTTTGGAGCTGTGTTTTTAAGTTATTAAACTACTCCATTATACCAAGTTCGATTCTCCTGTGCCTGACTACCCTGCCACCTATACACACGTCATTGACAATCATTGATTTTCTAGTATGTTTTTCAACTGACTGATCTATACACATTGATTTGATTAAAATAGTGTCGTTGTCTAAGGAAAATTCCTTGAATGTGGACAGTAAGGAGTGTAAATGAAAATGAAAAATATATAGTAATGCATTAATATCGATAGAGTTCAATAATATCAACGATTCATTTTTTTAGTTTATTTAAGACTCACATCTGGAAAATCTAATTTCATTAAAAAAAACTATAAATAATAATTATATACAGTGGCTTGCGAAAGTATTCACCCCCCTTTGCATTTTTCATATATTTTTGCCTTACAACCTGTAAATAAAATAGATTTATGGGGGGGTTTGTATCATTTGATTTACACAACATGACTACCAATTTGAAGATGCAAAATTTGTGAAACCAACAAAAAATAAGACAAAAAAACAGAACTTGAGCGTGCATAACTATTCACCCTCCCAAAGTCAATATTTTGTAGAGCCACCTTTTGCAGCAATTACAGCTGCAAGTCTCTTGGGGTATGTCTCTATGAGCTTGGCACATCTAGCCACTGGGAGTTTTGCCCATTCTTCAAGGCAAAACTGCTCCAACTCCTTCATGTTGGATGGGTTCCGCTGGTGTACAGCAATCTTTAAGTCATACCAAAGATTCTCAATTGGAATGAAGTCCTGGCTTTGACTAGGCAATTCAAAGACATTTAAATGTTTCCCCTTAAACCACTCAAGTGTTGCTTTAGCAGTATGCTTAGGGTCATTGTCCTGCTGGAAGGTGAATCTCTGGAAGACTGAAACAGGTTTCAATTTCCCTGTATTTAGCACCATCTATCATTCCTTCAATTATGACCAGTTTCCCAGTCCCTGCTGATGAAAGAAAAACACAGCATGATGCTACCACCACCACCATGCTTCACTGTGGGTATGGTGTTCTCAGGGTGATGAGAGGTGTTGGGTTTGCGGATAACATAGCGTTCTCCTTGATGGCTAAAAAGCTCGAATTTTAGTCTCATCTGACCAGAGTACCTTCTTCCATATGTTTGGGGAGTCTCCCACATGCCTTTTGGCGAACACCAAATGTGTTTGCTTATTTTTTTCTTTAAGCAATGGCTTTTTTCTGGCCACACTTCCGTAAAGCCCAGGTCTGTGGAGTGTATGGCTTAAAGTGGTCCTATGGACAGATACCCCAATCTCCGCTGTTGAGCTTTGAAACTCCTTCAGGGTTATCTTTGGTATCTTTGTTGCCTCTGATTAATGCCCTCCTTGCCTGGTTCATGAGTTTTGGTGGGCAGCCCTCTCTTGGCAGGTTTTTTGTGGTGCCATATTCTTTCCATTTAAAAAAATGGATTTAAATGGTGCTCCGTGGGATGTAAAAAGTTTCAGATATTTTTTTTATAACCCAACCCTGATCTGTACTTCTCCACAACTTTGTCCCTGACCTGTTTGGAGAGCTCCTTTGTCTTCAAATAAAATACAATCTAATTGTATTGGTCACATATACAAGGTTAGCAGATGTTAATGTGAGTGTAGCGAAATGCTTGTGCTTCTTGTTCCGATGGTCCAGTATTATATAACAATTTCACATCAACTACCTTACACACACAAGTGTAAAGGAATTAATAAGAATATGTACATATAAATACATGGATGAGCGATGGCCGAACGGCATAGGCAGGATGCAGTAGATGGTATAGTGTACAGTATATACAGTGGGGCAAAAAAGTATTTAGTCAGCCACCAATTGTGCAAGTTCTCCCACTTAAAAAGATGAGAGGCCTGTAATTCTCATCATAGGTACACTTCAACTATGACAGACAAAATGAGAAAAAACATCCAGAAAATCACATTGTAGGATTTTTAATGAATTTATTTGCAAATTATGGTGGAAAATAAGTATTTGGTCAATAACAAAAGTTTTTCTCAATACTTTGTTATATACCCTTTGTTGGCAATGACAGAGGTCAAATGTTTTCTGTAAGTCTTCACAAGGTTTTCACACACTGTTGCTGGTATTTTGGCCCATTCCTCCATGCAGATCTCCTCTAGAGCAGTGGTGTTTTGGGGCTGTTGATGGGCAACACGGACTTTCAACTCCCTCCAAAGATTTTCTATGGGGTTGAGATCTGGAGACTGGCTAGGCCACTCCAGGACCTTGAAATGCTTCTTACGAAGCCACTCCTTTGTTGCCCGGGCGGTGTGTTTGGGATCATTGTCATGCTGAAAGACCCAGCCACGTTTCATCTTCAATGCCCTTGCTGATGGAAGGAGGTTTTCACTCAAAATCTCACGATACATGGCCCCATTCATTCTTTCCTTTACACGGATCAGTCGCCCTGGTCCCTTTGCAGAAAAACAGCCCCAAAGCATGATGTTTCCACCCCCATGCTTCACAGTAGGTATGGTGTTCTTTGGATGCAACTCAGCATTCTTTGTCCTCCAAACACGACGAGTTGAGTTTTTACCAAAAAGTTCTGTTTTGGTTTCATCTGACCATATGACATTCTCCCAATCTTCTTCTGGATCATCCAAATGCTCTCTAGCAAACTTCAGACGGGCCTGGACATGTACTGGCTTAAGCAAGGGGACACGTCTGGCACTGTAGGATTTGAGTCCCTGGCAGCGTAGTGTGTTACTGATGGTAGGCTTTGTTACTTTGGTCCCAGCTCTCTGCAGGTCATTCACTAGGTCCCTCCGTGTGGTTCTGGGATTTTTGCTCACCGTTCTTGTGATCATTTTGACCCCACGGCGTGAGATCTTGCGTGGAGCCCCAGATCGAGGGAGAATATCAGTGGTCTTGTATGTCTTCCATTTCCTAATAATTGCTCCCACAGTTGATTTCTTCAAACCAAGCTGCTTACCTATTGGAGATTCAGTCTTCCCAGCCTGGTGCAGGTCTACAATTTTGTTTCTGGTGTCCTTTGACAGCTCTTTGGTCTTGGCCATAGTGGAGTTTGGAGTGTGACTGTTTGAGGTTGTGGACAGGTGTCTTTTATACTGATAACAAGTTCAAACATGTGCCATTAATACAGGTAACGAGTGGAGGACAGAGGAGCCTCTTAAAGAAGAAGTTACAGGTCTTTGAAAGCCAGAAATCTTGCTTGTTTGTAGGTGACCAAATACTTATTTTCCACCATCATTTGCAAATAAATTCATAAAAAATCCTACAATGTGATTTTCTGGATTTTCTTTTCTCATTTTGTCTGTCATAGTTGAAGTGTACCTATGATGAAAATTACAGGCCTCTCTCATCTTTTTAAGTGGGAGAACTTGCACAATTGGTGGCTGACTAAATACTGCCCCACTGTACATATGAGTAATGTAGGTAATGTAAACATCATATAAAGTGGCATTGTTTAAAGTGACTAGTGATACATTTCTTACATCAAATGTAATATTATTAAAGTGGCTAGAGATTGAGTCAGTATTTTGGCAGCAGCCACTCAATGTTAGTGATGGCTGTTTAACAGTCTGATGGCCTTGAGATAGAAGGTGTTTTCAATCTCTCGGTCCCAGCTTTGGTGCACCTGTACTGACCTCGCCTTCTGGATGACAACGGGGTGAACAGGCAGTGGCTCGGTTGATTGTGTCCTTGATGATCTTTTTGGCCTTCCTGTGACATCGGGTACTGTAGGTGTCCTGGAGGGCAGGTAGTCTGGAGTGCCTTACGGTTGTGGGCGGAGCAGTTGCCATACCAGGCGGTGACACAGCCCAACAGGATGCTCTCGATTGTGCATCTATAAAATTTTGTGAGTGTTTTTGGTGACAAGCCTAATTTCTTCAGCCTCCTGAGGTTGAAGAGGCGCTGCAGCGCCTTCTTCACCACGCGGTCTGTGTGGGTGGACCATTTCAGTTTGGTTGTGATGTGTACGCCGAGGAACTTAAAACTTTCCACCTTTTCCACTACTGTCCCGTTGATGTGGATAGGGGGATGCTCACTCTGCTGTTTCCTGTAGTCCTCAATCATCTCCTTTGTTTTGTTGACGTTGAGGGAGAGGTTATTTTCCTGACACCACACTGCGATGGCCCTCACCTCCTCCCTGTAGGCCTTCTCACCGTTGTTGGTAATCAAGCCTACTACTGTAGTGTCGTCTGCAAACTTGATGATTGAATTAGAGGCGTGCATGGCCAGGCAGTCATGGGTGAACAGGGAGTACAGGAGAGGGCTGAGAACGCACCCTTGTGGGGCCCCAGTGTTGAGGATCAGCGGGGTGTAGATGTTGTTTCCTACCTTCACCACCTGGGGGCGGCACGCCAGAAAGTCCAGGACCCAGTTGCACAGGGCGGGGTCGAGACACAGGGTCTCAAGCTTAATGACGTGTTTGGAGGGTACTATGGTGTTAAATGATGAGCTGTAATCCATGAGTAGCATTCTTACATAGGTACTCCTCTTGTCCAGATGGGTTAGGGCAGTGTTCAGTGAGCGTGCGATTGCGTCGTCTGTGGACCTATTGGGGTGGTAAACAAATTGGAGTGGGTCTAGGGTTTCAGGTAGGGTGGAGGGGATATGGTCCTTGACTAGTCTCTCAAAGCATTCATGATGACGGAAGTGAGTCGTTTAGCTAAGCTACCTTAGCTTTCTTTGGAACAGGAACAATGGTGGCCCTCTTGAAGCATGTGGGAACAGCAGACTGGGATAGGGATTGATTGAATATGTCCGTAAACATACCTGCCAGCTTAACTGCACTTGCTCTGAGGACACGGCTAGGGATGCCGTCTGGGCCGACAGCCTTGCGAGGGTTAACACGTTTAAATGTTTTACTCACGTTGGCTGCGGTGAAAGAGAGCCCACAGGTTTTGGTAGCGGGCCGTGTCAGTGGCATTGTTTTGTCCTCAAAGCGAGCAAAGAAGTTGTTTAGTCTGTCTGGGAGCAAGACATCGGTGTCCACTACTTGGCTGGTTTTCTTTTTGTATTCCGTGATTGACTGTTGACCCTGCCGCATACGTCTCGTGTCTGAGCTGTTGAATTGCGACTCTACTTTGTCTCTATACTGATACTTAGCTTGTTTGATTGCCTTGCGGAGGGAATAGCTACACTGTTTGTATTCGGTCGTGTTTCTGGTCGCCTTGCCATGATTAAAAGCAGTCGTTCGCGCTTTCAGTTTTGCGCAAATGCTGCCGTCAATCCACGGTGTCTGGTTGGGGAAGATTTTAATAGTCAACGTGGGTACAACATCACCGATGCACTTGCTAATAAACTCGCTCACCGAATCAGCGTATACATCAATGTTGTTGTTCGACGCTATCCGGAACATATCCCAGTCCACGTGATCGAAGCAATCTTGAAGCGTGGAATCACATTGGTCAGACCAGCGTTGAACAGACCTGAGCACGGGCGTTTCCTGATTTAGTTTCTGTCTATAGGCTGGGAGCAACAAAATGGAGTCGTGGTCAGATTTTCCGAAAGGAGAGCGAGGGAGGGCTTTGCATGCATCGCAGAAGTCTGAAGCATGCTGACGCCTTCCCCCGGACAGGGGCTGTGTGGGGGGTAAACACACACTGGAGGGTGGGAACGCTAGAGCCGACAACAGGACCCACCCCTCCCCATATATTTACTCCTGAAGATCACAGTCAAGCAAATACTGTTTTTACGGCAGAGGGGAGGGGAGCGACTACAGTGTGTGTGTGTGTGTGTGTGTGTGTGTGTGTGTGTGTGTGTGTGTGTGTGTGTGTGTGTGTGTGTGTGTGTGTGTGTGTGTGTGTGTGTGTGTGTGTGTGTGTGTGTGTGTGTGTGTGTGAGAGAGAGTGAATGAGTGAGTATGAGTATCAAACGGGCAGCTCTGTACACACACTGGATAACATAAACTAAAGTTATAAAACGCAGCACACCTGAATCATTTAACACAAAAACAAGCTTGTGCGTGCACACACACAAAACAGGGATTTCTTCAGCGATAACTCTTTGTTTATCTCTTCATAGGTCAACCCACTTGAAGGTATTTCCGTAGTAAAACTCTGCTTTAGTTTTGGTGGTGCTGATTGTGATGTTGTCGTACTTTGCTTTAACATGGAGTGAAAGAAGTAGGATTTATGTGGAGTCACGGACCGATTTTCCTATCTGGTAAGCCTCACAGCTTAGACCAAGGCCTGCTTACCAGATCTTTCATTGGACAACAGGATGTTAAGCCCTCCCTGTCTAGTGGCTCTGACCTCAGAGATGGATGTCTAGAAGATACATAATGGAAGACACAACAGATATTTGGATATGAAAATGAAAGAAGGATGTAGGGATGGAGAAAGAGAAAGAGATGTGTGGGACCCAACTCAAATCAAGAAAATTAGGAAAAGGAATGATTTAGTGAGTGTTGCTGTTATAAAAGCATCCACTCTTCTGGGAAGGCTTTCTACTAGATGTTAGAACATTGCTGCAGGGACTTGCTTCCATTCAGCCACAAGACCATTAGTGAGGTCGGGCACTGATGTTGGGTGATTAAGCCTGGCTCCCAGTCTGCGTTCCAATTCATCCCAAAGCTGTTTGATGGGGTTTAGGTCAGGGCTCTGTGCAGTCAAGTTCTTCCACACCGATCTCGACAAGCCACTTCTGTATGGACCTCACTTTGTACAAAGGGGCATTGTCATGCTGAAATAGGAAAGTGCCTTGCCAAACTGTTGCCACAAAGTTGGACGCACAGAATCATCTAGAATGTCATTGTATGCTGTAGCGTTAAGATTTCCCTTCACTGTAACTAAGGGGCCTAGTTCGAACCATGAAAAACAGCCCCTCCTCCACCAAACCTTACAGTTGGCACTATGCATTCGGCAGGTAGCGTTCTCCTGGCATCCGCTAACCTCAGATTCATCTGTTGGACTGCCAGATGGTGAAGCGTGATTCATCACTGCGGAGAATGCCTTTCCACTTTCCTAGAGTCCAATGGTGGCGTGATTTACACCACTACAGCTGACGCTTGGCCTTGCGCATAGTGAACTTAAGCTTGTATGTGGCTGCTCAGCCATGGAAACCCATTTCATTTAGCTACCGACGAACAGTTCTTGTGCTGATGTTGCTTCCAGAGTCAGTTTGGAACTCGGTAGTGAGTGTTGCAACCGAGGACAGACGATTTTTACACGCTACTTGCTTCAGCACTCGGCGGTCCTGTTCTGTGAGCTTGTGTGGCCTACCACTTCACGGCTGTCGTTGTTGCCCCTAGATGTTTTCACTTCATAATAACAGCATTTACAGTTGACTGGAGCAGCTCTAACAGGGCATACATTTGTCGAACTGACTTGTTGGAAAGGATGTATTTTATGACGGTGCCATGTTGAAAGTCACTGAGATCTTCAGTTAGGCCATTCTACTGCCATTGCTTGTATATGGAGATTTCCTGGCTGTGTGCTCAATTTTATACACCTGTCAGCAATGGGTGTTGCTGAAATAGTCAAAACCACTAATTTAAAGGGGTGTCCACATACTTCTGTATAAATAGTGTATATCAGAAATCAGTGACAAGTCCTTATGTCAGCATTGATAGTGTCAAGTTTAACTTATAGTAAGTGCATTCATAGGAAGATAGCTGGGTGGGACAACCACATATCACAGTCATAGTAAGTACATTTTTATTTAACTTCTTGACGCTATGGGTCAGATTTTTAATATTTTTTAAATAACGTTCCCAAGGTAAATGGACTATTTCTCAGGTCCAGATCGTAGAATATGCATATAATTTACAGATTAGGATAGAAAACACTCCAAAGTTTCCAAAACTGTCAAAATATTGTCTGTGAGTATAACAAAACTGATTTTGCAGGCGAAAACCTGAGGAAATCTAACCCGGAAGCGATTTTTTTTAAATTTATCTGCGTTTCATTTCCCGTCTTTCTTCCATTTAAAGGGGTATCAACCAGATTCCTTTTCCAATGGCTTCCTCAGGCTGTGACCAGGCTTTAGACATAGTTTCAGGCTTTTATTTTGAAAAATTAGCGAGATTTTTCAAAACTAGTCGGGTGTCCTTTGATTAGTTCCTGCGTGCGAGAGGGGTAGCTCTCCATTTTCTTTCTCTCTTTTATTGAATAGGTTACGGTCCGGTTGAAATATTATCGATTATGTATGTTAAAAACAACCTGAGGATTGATTATAAAAAACATTTGACATGTTTCTACGAACATTACGGATACTTTTTGGAATTTTCGTCGAACGGAACGAGGCTGTGGTTTTCTGAACATAACGCGCAACCCAAATTGCGTTTTTTTGTTATAAAAGTAATATTTATCGAACAAAAACAAAATGTATTGTGTAACTGCAAACATCCGAAGATTATCAAAGGTAAGCGATTCATTTTATTGCTTTTCTGACTTTCGTGACCATGCTAATTTGGGGCTAGCTGTTCTAGCATTGATTGATACACTCACAAAAGCTTGGATTGCTTTCGCTGTAAAGCATATTTTCAAAATCTGACACGATAGGTGGATTAACAACAAGCTAAGCTGTGTTTTGGTATATTTCACTTGTGATTGCATGATTATAAATATTTTTTGTAATATTTGGTGCCCTGCATTTCAGCGGTTGTTTAGGAAAATGATCCCGCTAAAGGGATCGGTAGCGCAGAGAGGTTAATAGAGATTAGCCGCAAAGTCAGTGTTAGTAGGAAAAGACAAGATCAATAAACATTCCAAAACTTGATAAACAAAATTGATAAACATCAATAAAAAAAATTGGGGGGGAATGTTTACTTACGAGTATAATAGATTGGCTGATCCCTCCTGATGACCTGGATGGAATTATTGATCATTCCTTAACCCGTAGGAAGTCCCACCCAGTTGCCTACTCCAAAATGGTGAAAGTCTTTAATGGCGCTGCCCATGCTAAATCAAGCTCTTGGCCATTAGAGTCCTCTATCATTCTCTATGGCCGAGCCCTCCTGAGCTATACTGCTCTAGTTCCTCAGTGTAGGAAGAACCAGGCCAGAGCACAATAGCTCAGATGGGCTTGCCTGGAACCACTCTAGAAAGGACAATGTGAAAAGCGGAGCCAGAACAGTACAGCTCGGTACAATAGTGTAGAAACAATAGTGTACATGAATTTACCCAATCCTTATGTGGTGCTCATTGCTATGGGATCCAGGAATTTTCCTTGGCTGTGTGCAATGCTCTTGACCAGGAAAGCCTCTGGGCCTTAGTTAGTGTATACAGTACTGTGTCATGGCCAAAGTGTAGCTCACCACTCTTAGTGTATACAGTGCTGTGTGATGGCTTTAGGTGTATCCCACCACCCTTAGTTATACTATGTGATAGCTTTAGGTGTAACCCACCAGGCGTGGGGTGCTGGGGAAGCTCTTCCTCATGCCCATGCACTTCTCCTGACCAGGAACAGGGAGTTAGCTTTGATGGACAGGTCATGCTCCAGGGCAGCCTTGGTCTTCACCAACATCTGCAGGGTGTTTTCTGCCTCCATCAGCCTCTCACGCAGCTTGTAGATGGTGTCCTCTATCTCCTTCACTTCTCCCACCAGTCTGGAGATTGGGATGGAAACAGGGACGGGGAACAGGGACAGAGACAAGGACAGGGACAGACAAGACAGTCAGATTGAAGAAGTGGTAAACAGAGGATAAAGGAGGGAATGTAAGTGTAAAACATACTGGCTATAAAATACCTACACTTGCCCGAGCCCTACCTGTGGTGTGGGTTGTCCCTGCAGAGCTCCACGTTAGGCCTACGTGTCCTCTCATCCAGCCTGATCTGGGCCTCCATCAGGGGGCACTCCTTGTCCAGGCTATCTATTAGCATCTCGGTCTGGAAGATCTCATGGAGGGTCTGCGAAGAGAAACAGGAGAAAGGGATGTTGAGATGATCCAGGGAGTAAGGAAACAGAGGACTTTGAGTTGTTTAGGAGGAGAGCAGTTCTAGCGGTTGAAATTACAATGTTACAACCAGCTTACAACCGGAACTGGTTGTAATCTGGTTATAATATGGTTGTATTTTTATTTATTTAAGCTTTATTTAACTTCTCTAGGGTAGGGGGCAGCATTCTGAATTTTGGATGAAAAGCATGCCCAAATTAAACTGCCTGCTACTCAGGCCCAGAAGATATGATATGCATATAACTGGTAGATTTGGATAGAAAACACTCTAAAGTTTCCAAAACTGTTAAAATAGTGTCTGTGAGTATAACATAACTGATTTGGAAGGCGAAAACCTGAGAAAAATCCATTCAGGAAGTCGTTTTTTTTTTGGTTTTGTAGTTTTCTATTCAATGCCATTACAGTATCCATTGACTTAGGACTCAAATTGCGGTTTCTATGCCTTCCACTGGATGTCAACAGTCTTTAGAAATTGTTTCAGGCTTGTATTCTGAAAAATTAGGAAGTAAGAGCAGTCTGAATGAGTGTCACACAGCTTTTTCATGCGCGAGACCGAGAGAGTGCCTTTCTTGTTTACCTTTTATATTGACAACGTTATTGTCCGGTTGAAATATTATCAATTATTTAGGCTAAAAACAACCTGAGGATTGAATATAAACATAGTGTTACATGTTTCTATGAACTTTACGGATACAATTTGGATTTTTTGTCTGCGTTTGAGCCTGTGGATTACTGAAGAAAAGACGCGAACAAAACAGAGGTTTTTGGATATAAAGAGACTTTATCGAACAAAAGGAACATTTATTGAGTAAATGAATGTCTGCTGAGTGCAAGCATATGAAGATCATCAAAGGTAAGGGATTAATTTTATCTCTATTTCTGACTTGTGTAACTCTTCTACTTGGCTGGTTACTGTTTGTAATGATTTGTCTGCTGGGCTATGTTCTCAAATAATCGTACGGTATGCTTTTGCCGTAAAGCATTTTTCAAATCTGACACCATGGTTGGATTCACAAGAAGTTAATCTTTAAACCTTTGTAAAATATGTTTTGTTTTCTGAATTTTTATAATGAGTATTTCTGTATTTGAATTTGGCGCCTTGCAGTTTCACTGGCTGTTGAAGAGGTGGGACGCTACCGTCTCACGTACTCTAGAGAAGTTAACTAGGCAAACCAGTTAAAAACAAATTCTAATTTGCAATGATGGCCTACTCTGGCCAAACCCGGACAACGCTGGGCCAATTGTGCGCCTCCCTATGGGACTCCCAATCATGGCCGGTTGTGATAGAGCCTACATCTAGGCTGTGATACAGCCTGGATTCGAAACAGGGTGTCTGTAGTGACGCCTCTAGCACTGAGACTCAGTGCCTTAGACCGGTGCGCCTCTCGGGAGCCCCCAGTGTAATCTGGTTATAATCTGGCTTTATTCTGGTTGTAATTTGTTTGTAATCTGGTTATAATCTGGTTGCAATGTGGTTGTAATCAGGTTATAATCTAGTTGTAATCTGGTTGTATGCTCTGGATGTCTTTGCAACCAGTTTTGCCCGCTGGGTAAGGGTTTGAGGTAAAGAGTTCTAGGACACTCAAATAAACGTGTTGATTTACACCACACGATCGGATGATGTGACATTTCTAGTCACCATGGATAAAAGCAAAATCAATCCCAACTGTAACTTTAAATCAAATCAGAAGAACACTGTACACAATACCCTCCTCCTTCTCATCCCACCATCACATTATCATGTAATCTCATTCCCATTAATCACTTCACCACTCCTTAGAACCATCCCTGTCTCTGTCTGGCTGGCTTTATTAAAGACTGAGTGCCTCACATCATAGCTGCTGTCAATGAATAAGACCAGAAAACTGCTGAGGTGGATAGAGCCCAGCAACCTCCAATTAGCCCTTTAACAACAATGGGATCCAGTGTCCACTACCCAGGGTATGTATCCGTGGAAAGTGCTGAAC
Source organism: Salvelinus namaycush (assembly GCF_016432855.1). Classification (NCBI taxonomy): domain Eukaryota; kingdom Metazoa; phylum Chordata; class Actinopteri; order Salmoniformes; family Salmonidae; genus Salvelinus; species Salvelinus namaycush. Next base: position 77,162,376 of record NC_052310.1, read on the forward strand.
ACAGGCAATGCAGAGATATCTATTTTTGGTGTCCCTCTTTTGACAAGACTATTAGCTTAGCAGTAAACAGATTTTGGTGAGTTACTTTGCATGCCTGGCTTCCATAACAAGATGACAGTGCATATAAGGCCTAGACCAGTGGAGATGATCAATCCACAACATTACATGATCTTCGTCTGCATGTCTCTGTCCATTAAACACTGATTGTTAGCCTCAAGTAAAAGGGCATGAAAGGAGTTTTATTTTTCTCCTCATTCATTAAACAACAAAAGCAGTTTGATAATAATAAACATTTCTTCTCTATTGTCATAAAATATGTCACAAAAATGTAATAAACTCTTCAATAGTTTGAGACAAATCATAGACAGCAGCCACAACTCAGCAATAATCAACTATGGTATGCAGGCAGTTTAGGATGCCTTTCACTTCAGCAGTGATAAATTCATGAACTTCTTTGAGGAAAAGATCATGATCATTAGAAAGCAAATTACTGACTTCTCTTTAAATCTGCGTATTCCTCCAAAGCTCAGTTGTCCTGAGTCTGCACAACTCTGCCAAGACCTAGGATCAAGGGAGACACTCATGTGTTTTAGTACTATATCTCTTGACACAATTATGAAAATGATCATGGCCTCTAAACCTTCAAGCTGCTTACTGGATCCTATTCCAACTAAACTACTGAAAGAGCTGCATCCTGTGCTTGGCCCTCCTATGTTGAACATAATAAACAGCTCTCTATCCACCAGATGTGTACCAAACTCACTAAAAGTGGCAGTAATAAAGCCTCTCTTGAAAAAGCCAAACCTTGACACAGAAAATATAAAAAACTAACGGCCTATATCGAATCTCCCATTCCTCTCAAAAATTTTAGATAAAGCTGTTGCACAGCAACTCACTGCCTTCCTGAAGACAAACAATGTCTACGAAACGCTTCAGTCTGGTTTTAGACCCCATCATAGCACTGAGAACGCACTTGTGAAGGTGGTAAATGACCTTTAATGGCTTCAGACCGAGGCTCTGCATCTGTCCTCGTGCTCCTAGACCTTAGTGATGCTTTTGATACCGTTGATCACCACATTCTTTTGGAGAGATTGGAAACCCAAATTGGTCTACATGGACAAGTTCTGCCCTGGTTTAGATCTTATCTGTCGGAAAGATATCAGTTTGTCTATGTGGATGGTTTGTCCTCTGACAAATCAACAGTAAATTTCGGTGTTCCTCAAGGTTCCGTTTTAGGACCACTATTGTTTTCATTATATATTTTACATCTTGGTGATGTCATTCGGAAACATAATGTTAACTTTCACTGCTATGCGGATGACACACAGCTGTACATTTCAATGAAACAAAACTGTGTTTCAAAAGACAAAACAGAGATGCTTCTCTAGGTCCCAAGAAACAAAGAGATCTTCTGTTGACAGTTAATCGTCTCAAATAAAACTGTGAAGGACCTCGGCGTTACTCTGGACCTTGATCTCTCTTTTGACGAACATATCAAGATTGTTTCAAGGACAGCTTTTTTCCATCTACATAACACTGCAAAAATCAGAAACTTTCTGTCAAAAAATGATGCAGAAAAATGAATCCATGCTTTTGTCACTTCTAGGTTAGACCACTGCAATACCCTACTTTCCAGCTACCCAGATAAAGCACTAAATAAACTTCAGTTAGTGCTAAACACGGCTGCTAGAATCTTGACTAGAACCAAATAATGTGATCATATTACTCCAGTGCTAGCCTCTCTACACTGGCTTCCTGTTAAGAAAAGGGCTGATTTCAAGGTTTTACTGCTAACCTACAAAGCATTACATGGGCTTGCTCCTACCTATCTTCCGATTTGGTCCTGCCGTACATACCTACACGTACGCTACGGTCACAAGACGCAGGGCTCCTAATTGTCCCTAGAATTTCTAAGCAAACAGCTGGAGGCAGAGCTTTCTCCTGCAGAGCTCCATTTTGATGGAATTGTCTGCCTACCCATGTGAGAAACGCAGACTCGGTCTCAACTTTTAAGTCTTTATTGAAGACTCATCTCTTCAGTAGGTCCTATGATTGAGTGTAGTCTGGCACAGGAGTGTGAAGGTGAAAGGAAAGGCACTGGAGCAACGAACTGCCCTTGCTGTCTCTGCCTGGCCGGTTCCCCTCTCTCCACTGGGATTCTCTGCCTCTAACCCTATTACAGGGGCTGAGTCACTGGCTTACTGGTGCTCTTCCATGCCGTCCCTAGGAGGGGTGCGTCACTTGAGTGGGTTGAGTCACTGACGTGATCTTTCTGTCTGGGATGGCGCCGCCTTCTTGGGTTGTGCTGTGGCGGAGATCTTCGTGGGCTATACTCGGCCTTGTCTAAGGATGGTAAGTTGGTGGTTGAAGATATCTCTCTAGTGGTGTGGGGGGCTGTGCTTTGGCAAAGTGGGTGGGGTTATATCCTGCCTGTATGGCCCTATCTGGGGGCATCGTCGGACGGGGCCACAGTGTCTCCCGACTCTTCCTGTCTCAGCCTCCAGTATTTATGCTGCAGTAGATTGTGTGTCAGGGGGCTAGGGTCAGTCTGTTTTATCTGGAGTACTTCTCCTGTCTTATCCGGTGTCCTGTGTGAATTTAAGTATGCTCTCTAATTCTTTTATTTTTATTTCTTTCTCTCTCTCTCGGAGGACCTGAGCCTTACGACCATGCCTCAGGACAACCTGGCCTGATGACTCATTGCTGTCCCCAGTCCACCTGGCCGTGCTGCTGCTCCAGTTTCAACTGTTCTGCCAGCGGCTATGGAACTCTAACCTATTCACCGGACGTGCTACCTGTCCCAGACCTGCTGTTTTCAACTCTCTAGAGACAGCAGGAGCGGTAGAGATACTCTGCATGATCGGCTATTAAAAGCCAACTGACATTTACTCCTGAGGTGCTGACCTGTTGCACCCTCGACACCCACTGTGATTATTATTATTTGACCCTGATGGTCATTATGAACATCTTGGCCATGTTCTGTTATAATCTCAACCCGGCACAGCCAGAAGAGGACTGGCCACCCCTCATAGCCTGGTTCCTCTAGGTTTCTTCCTAGGTTCTGGCCTTTCTAGGGAGTTTTTCATAGCCACCGTGCTTCTACACCTGCATTGCTTGCTGTTTGGGGTTTTAGACTGGGTTTCTGTACAGCACTTTGTGACATCAGCTGACGTAAGAAGGGCTGTATGAATAAATGTGATTTGATAATTCACATTCTTAAAACAAAGTGGTGATCCTAATTGACCTAAGACAGGGAATTTTTACTAGTATTAATTGTCAGGAATTGTGAAAAACTGAGTTTAAATATATTTGGCTAAAGTGTATGTAAACTTCCGACTTCAACTGTATGTATTTTGTTGTATTTTCATTGTTAGACATAAAATACTAAAAACAACAGGAAATCAGGTCCAAGTGTTTATAATTTTGAAAATCTTTTCCTAAGTTTTCCCACTCATAATAGAGAGCCAGGTGACTCTGTTTTAGTCTAATAGTATATCTGTTTATGTTTTTTTTGCTGTCAATTTACAGTCTACAAACTATTTGTAATTATGTTCCGGCCCCCCCCAAAAAAAATATTATCCCTGCTCTAAACCTTTGCAATTACAGTAAAATACTGTAGAAATTATTATCTTACAGTTTAATAGTCACTTTTACTGTATTGTACTGTGTTTCATTGCTCGGGCATCAAGTTACCGTGAATATCTTATTATTGTATTGGCACTACCCAGAGATAGTCAGAGATCAAATCAAATTTTATTTGTCACATACACATGGTAAGCAAATGTTAATGCGAGTGTAGCGAAATGCTTGTGCTTCTAGTTCCAACCATGCAGTAATATCTGACAAGTAATCTAACCTTACAATTTCACAACAACTACCTTATACACACACACAAGTGTAAAGGAATGAATAAGAACATGTACATAAAAATATATGAATGAGTGATGGCCGAGAACGGCATTGGCAAGATGCAGTGGATGGTATAGAGTACAGTATATACATATGAGATGAGTAATGTAGGATAGGTAAACATTATATAAAGTGGCAGTGTTTAAAGTGGCTAGTGATACATTTATTACATCAATTTTTCAATTATTAAAGTGGCTAGAGATGAGTCAGTATGTTGGCAGCAACCACTCAATGTTAGTGAAGGCTGTTTTTCAGTCTCTCGGTCCCAGCTTTGATGCACCTGAACTGACCTCGCCTTCTGGATGATAGCAGGGTGAACAGGCAGCGCCTCGGGTGGTTGTTGTCCTTGATGATCTTTTTGGCCTTCCTGTGACATTGGGTGGTGTAGGTGTCCTGGAGGGCAGGTAGTTTGCCCCCGGTGATACGTTGTGCAGACCTCACTACCCTCTGGAGAGCCTTACGGTTATGGGCGGAGCAGTTGCCGTACCAGGCGGTGATACAGCCCGAAAGGTTGGTCTCGATTGTGCATCTGTAAAGGTTTGTGAGTGTTTTTGGTGACAGCCAAATTTCTTCAGCCTCCTGAGGTTGAAGAGGCGCTGTTGCCCCTTCTTCACCACGCTGTCTGTGTGGGTGGACCATTTCAGTTTGTCCGTGATGTGTACGCCGAGGAACTTAAAACTTACTACCCTCTCCACTACTGTCCTGTCGATGTGGATAGGGGGCTGCTCCCTTTGCTGTTTCCTGAAGTCCATGATAATCTCCTTTGTTTTGTTGTCATTGAGTGTGAGGTTATTTTCCTGACACCACACTCCGAGGGCCCTCACCTCCTCCCTGTAGGCCATCTCGTCGTTGTTGGTAATCAAGCCTACCACTGTAGTGTTGTCTGCAAACTTGATGATTGAGTTAGAGGCGTGCATGGCCACGCAGTCGTGGGTGAACAGGGAGTAAAGGAGAGGGCTGAGAACGCACCCTTGTGGGGCCCCAGTGTTGAGAATCAGCGGGGTGGAGATGTTGTTACCTACCCTCACCACCTCGGGGTGGCCCGTCAGGAAGTCCAGGACCCAGTTGCACACGGCGGGGTCGAGACCCAGGGTCTCGAGATTAATGATGTGTTTGGAGGATACTATAGTGTTAAATGCTGAGATGTAGTCGATGAACAGCATTCTTACATAGGTATTCCTCTTGTCCAGATGAGTTAGGGCGGTATGCAGTGTGATTGCGATTGCGTCGTCTGTGGACCTATTGGGGCGGTTAGCAAATTGGAGTGGGTCTAGGGTGTCAGGTAGGGTGGAGGTGATATGGTCCTTGACTAGTCTCTCAAAGCACTTCATGATGACGGAAGTGAGTGCTACGGGGCGGTACTCATTTAGCTCAGTTACCTTAGATTTCTTGGGAACAGGAACCCCTCTTGAAGCATGTGGGAACAGCAGACTGGGATTAGGATTGATTAAATATGTCCGTAAACACACCAGCCAGCTGGTCAGCGCATGCTCTGAGGACGCGACTGGGGATACCGTCTGGGTCTGCAGCCTTGAGAGAGTTAACACGTTTAAATGTTTTACTCACGTTGGCTGCAGTGAAGGAGAGCTCCGCAGGTTTTGGTAGCGGGCCGTGTCAGTGGCACGGTTGTGTCCTCAAAGCAAGCAAAGAAGTTGTTTAGTCTGTCTGGGAGCAAGACATCTTGGTCTGCGACGGGGCTGTTTTTTCTTTTGTAGTCGGTGAATTACTGTAGACCCTTCCACATTCCTCTCGTGTCTGAGCCATTGAATTGCGACTCTACTTTGTCTCTATACTGACGCTTAGCTTGTTTGATTGCCTTGTGGAGGGAACAGCTACACTGTTTGTATTCGATCATGTTTCCCGTCACCTTGCCCTGATTAAAAGCAGTGGTTCGCGCTTTCAGTTTTGCGTGAATGCTGCCATCAATCCACGGTTTCTGGTTGGGGAATGTTTTAATAGATGCTGTGGGTACAACATCACCGATGCACTTGCTAATAAACTCGCTCACTGAATCAGCGTATTCATCAATGTTGTTGTTCGACGCTATGCGGAACATATCCCAGTCCACGTGATCGAAGCAATCTTGAAGCGTGGAATCCGATTGGTCGGACCAGCGTTGAACAGACCTGAGTGCGTGTGCTTCCTGTTTTAGTTTCTGTCTATAGGCTGGGACAAAATGGAGTCCTGGTGGAGTCCTGGTCAGCTTTTCCAAAAGGAGGGCGGGGGAGGGCCTTATATGCGTCGCGGAAGTTAGAATAACAATGATCCAGGGTTTTGCCAGCCCGGGTTGCGCAATCGAAATGCTGATAGAATTTAGGGAGCCTTGTTTTCAGATTAGCCTTGTTAAAATCTCCAGGTACAATAAATGCAGCCTCAGGATATGTGGTTTCCAGTTTACATAGAGTCGAATGAAGTTCTTTCAGGCCCATCGATGTGTCTGTTTGGGGGTGAATATACACGACTGTGATTATGATCGAAGAGAATTCTCTTGGTAGATAATGCGGTGGGCATTTGATTGTGAGGAATTCTAAGTCAGGTGAACAAAAGGACTTGAGTTCCTGTATGTTGTTATGATCACACCACGTCTCGTTAATCATAAGGAATACACACCCGCCCTTCTTATTACCAGAGAGATGCTTGTTTCTGTCGGCGCGATGCGTGAAGAAACCAGGTGGCTGTACCGACTCTGATAGCGTGTCTCGAGTGAGCCATGTTTCCGTGAAATAAAGAACGTTACAGTCTCTGATGTCTCTCTGGAAGGCAACCCTTGCTCGGATTTCGTCTACCTTGTTGTCAATAGACTGGACCTTGGCGAGTAGTATGCTCGGGAGCAGTGCTTGATGAGCCAGTCTACAGAGCCTGACCAGCTTGATGTGCCAGTCTACAGAGCCTGACCGCCCCCTTCTGCGGCGCCGTTGTTTTGGGTCGCCGGCTGGGATATGATCCATTGTCCTGGGTGGTGGGCCAAACAGAGGATCCGCTTCGGGAAAGTCGTATTCCTGGTCGTAATGTTGGTGAGTTGATGTTGCTCTTATATCCAATAGTTCCTCCCGACTGTATGTAATAAAACCAACGATTTCCTGGGGTAACAATGTAAGAAATAACACATAAAAAAACTAAATACTGCATAGTTTCCTAGGAACGCGAAGCGAGACGGCCATCTCTGTCAGCACTGGAAGTCTAGATATATCATAAGATATCTTGTAATTACAATTATTTTTTAGACCAATGTATCCTTAACTTCTTGAGGGCAGGGGGCAGCATTTTCACTTTCGGAAAAATAGCATGCCAAAATTCAACTGCTTGCTACTCATCCCCAGAATTTAAGATATGCATATTATTAGTAGATTTGGATAGAAAACACTTTGAAGTTTCTAAAACTGTTTGAATCATGTCTGTGAGAATAACAGAACTTATGTAGCAGGCAAAACCCTGAGGACAAACCATTCAGAATTTGTATTTTTTTGATGTCACTGTCTTTTCAATGAGTTTTCTTAGAGACACCAGATTTCTAATGGACTTGCTTGCAGTTCCTACCGCTTCCACTGGATGTCACCAGTCCTTGGAAATCGGTTGAGGTTATTCCTTTGTGTAGTGAAGAAGTAGGGCTATCGTAAATGAGGGTCACATTAAGTAAATTTTTTGAGAGAGTCACGTTACGAAAAAAGTTGCGTCAGTTTGTTTCTTTTTGTATTTAACACAGATCATCCCGTTTTCAAATTGATCGATTATTAACGTTTAAAAATACCTAACGTTGTATTACAAAAGTAGTTTGAAATGTTTTGGTAAAGTTTACATGTAACTTTTGATATATTTTGTAGTGACTTGGCGAAAGTTGGAAGCTGTGTTTTTCTGGATGAAACGGTCCAAATAAATTGACATTTTGGATATATATCGACGGAATTAATCGAACAAAAGGACCATTTGTGATGTCTATGGGACATATTGGAGTGCCAACAAAAGAATTTCGTCAAAGGTAAGGCATGATTTATCTTTTATTTCTGCGTTTTGTGTTGTGCTTGCAGTGTTGAATTATGCTACTCTCTTTGTTTACTGTTGTGCTATCATCAGATAATAGCATCTTATGCTTTCGCCGAAAAGCCTTTTTGAAATCTGACATGTTGGCTGGATTCACAACGAGTGTAGCTTTAATTTGGTATCTTACATGTGTGATTTAATGAAAGTTTGATTTTTATATCATGTTATTTGAATATGGCGCGCTGTATTTTCCCTGGCTATTGGCCGGTGGGCGTCCCACCTGCCGCCGAGAAGTTAATAACTACGACAACATTCACAGTAACAGTTACAGAAACGTTTTACTTGCTATGACTTTGATATGTTTTTTTTATTAACCTTGGTTGAATCCACTGACTAAGTTGCTAAGAACAAGAGTGCCCAATAAATTACCAAAATGTACATGTAAAAACAAATAACAGTGCATGGGTATTTCCAGTAAAATACTGTCAATTACATAACAGTCACTTTTTGGGGACCTTAAATTGGATTACCGTAAAGTGCATTTCAGTAACTTACTGTCCAATTTCAGTAATACTTACTGTATTAATTAAACGTATGCTTCTGCATATACTGATTAGAGTAGATTACTGTAGAATGTACAGTAAAATACCATACATGGGTTATACTGCACACTAAAGCCCAGTTTCCATTGGCACTGGCACTTCCATTGGCACTTTGAAGCTCAAATTGCGTTTCCACTGCCTCCAGAAATTATAAATTCTGTCATTGTGCTAGGTAGCCAATATGTGACTGCAGCTGGCTTCACTAATGTTGCTAGCTATGCTATAACTAATGTTACCCCATACTACTGCCAGTGCCAGCCAGAATCAGAGCCATTTATTTAGCTTGCTGATTTTAGCTTGCTAGCTAAACGGTTAGCGCCATTGCTAGCAGGACAAGCCAGCTTGCTAGCTTAATTCCTACCTTGATTGCCATGGCATTGGCTATTAGCTAGCTAGCTGACCAAGCAAACCAGATGGCAAGTTTGATATGATGTAGCTAGCTAGCTGGCTAGCTTTTAATAGAACCTGGCCAGTTAAAATTCATGCTAGCTCGCGTTAGCTAGCTAGCTAACTTGTTTCAACTCTCATTTGCTAGCTAACATTAGGTAGCTGAACGTTCTCATAAATGTTGTCCATGTCCTAGCTAACAGCAACAAACCCAGACGAGCTAGCTAAATGTGTCGGCATCCAGCAGTGATCAGCTGGTGGTTGCATAGTAATGGCATCATTAGTGAAGCCAGCAAAAAAAAAAAATTGAAAAAGCTATTGCGCAGCAACTCACTGCCTTCCTGAAGACAAACAATGTATACGAAATGCTTCAGTCTGGTTTTAGACCCCATCATAGCACTGAGACTGCACTTGTGAAGGTGGTAAATGACCTTTTAACCTGTTTGGGCTCAAGGGGCAGTATTGAGTAGCCAGATAAAAGGTGCCCATTTCAAAAAGGCCTCGTACTCAATTCTTGCTCGTACAATATGCATATTATTATTACTATTGGATAGAAAACACTCTCTAGTTTCTAAAACCGTTTGAATTATATCTGTGGGTGAAACAGAACTGGACTTAGAGCAATTTTCCTATGTGTATGTCAGAATGCAGAATTTTGCTGGCTGTTCTGAGACCTGTGTATTAATTTGCCTGTCCTCTATTGGTTGAGATGCACTGCATACGCCTTCCACTGGGTGTCAGCGAATAGGGAGAGTTGAAACGGAGTTTCTACCTAGGTCCCAAAGGTTATAAATTGCTTGTAACCGAAGTGTCCCATCTTTCCACTCTTCGCTCTGACGCAGGAAGGGTCTTGGCATGTCATTTTAGAAGCTCCCGTATTAGCTCCTAGATATATCCGGCTCTGTTTTTATTCGATATAGGTGTTGAAGACATCGTAATGTTGTTATTTTAAACCGAATTATATCAGTTTATGTCAGTATATTGCGATTTTCGGGTATTTATTTTCGTGACGTTTTAGGAAGTTGGGTATCTCTGGCCCACATGGCTATTGTTTACTGCTAATTGCAACGTTGAAGATGACGTTCTCCAACCTAGCAACGATTCTTTTGGACAAAGGACACATTTCCCAAGATTCTGATGGGAGTTCATCTAAAAGTAAGAACTATTTATGCTGATAATTCATTGTTCTGTTGAAAAATGTCAAACGCATAAGACGCCATTTCCTGCAGTGTAGCCTTGCGTTATCGCAGCCTGTATTGCGCAGTAAGGTTAATTTTAAAAATGTAATTCAGCGATTGCATTAAGAACTAATTTGTCTTTCAATTGCTCTCCAACCTGTATTTTTTTAGTCAAGTTTATGAATAGTATTCGATAAGAAAAGGTGCCTTTACAAGATGGCGCCGGACAGATTGCTTGACGTTATGGACACTATTCTCATTGTCTAAGCACGATTTGTGCCGCTAAATATGCACATTTTCGAACAAACTCTATATGCATTGTGTAATATGATGTTACAGGACTGTCATCTGAAGAATTCTGAGAAGGTTAGTGAAACAATTAATATATTTTGGTGGTTTATACGTTATAGCTATTTTTGCCTTGAATCAATGCTGTTGTTATGTTTGCTATTGTGCTAAGCTAATATAACGCTATATTGTGTTTTCGCTGTAAAACACTTGATAAATCGGAAATATTGTCTGGAATCACAAGATGCCTGTCTTTCAATTGCTGTACACTATGTATTTTTCAGAAATGTTTTATGATGAGCATTTAGTTATTTGGCGTTGGTGTCTGTAATTTTTCTGTCTGCTTTCGGTGCAATTTCTGACTGTAGCTGCAATGTAAACTATGATTTATACCTGAAATATGCAAATTTTTATAACAAAACATATGCTATACAATAAATATGTTATCAGACTGTCATCTGATGAAGTTGTTTCTTGGTTAGTGGCTATTTATATCTTTATTTGGTCGAATTTGTGATAGCTACTGATGTAGTAAAAAACTGATGGAGTAAAAATAGTGGTGTCTTTTGCTAACGTGGTTAGCTAATAGATTTACATATTGTGTCTTCCCTGTAAAACATTTTAAAAATCGGACATGTTGGCTTGATTCACAAGATGTGTACCTTTCATCTGGTGTCTTGGACTTGTTAATGTGTGAAAGTTAAATATTTAAAAAAAATATCTTTTGAATTTCGCGCCCTGCACTTTGAGCTGGCTGTTGTCATAAGTGTACCGGTGTCGGGCTTGCACGCCAAACAGGTTAATGGCGTCAGACCGAGGCTCTGCATCTGTCCTCGTGCTACTAGACCTTAGTGCTGCCTTTGACACCATCGATCACCACATTCTTTTGGAGAGACTGGAAACCCAAATTGGTTCTGGCCTGGTTTAGATCTTATCTGTCGGAAAGATATCAGTTTGTCTCTGTGAATGGTTTGTCCTCTGACAAATCAACTGTACATTTCAGTGTTCCTCAAGGTTCCGTTTTAGGACCACTATTGTTTTCACTATATATTTTACCTCTTGGGGATGTTATTCGAAAACATAATGTTAACTTTCACTGCTATGCGGATGACACACAGCTGTACATTTCAATGAAACATGGTGAAGCCCCAAAATTGCCCTCGCTAGAAGCCTGTGTTTCAGACATAAGGAAGTGGATGGCTGAAAACTTTCTACTTTTAAACTCGGACAAAACAGAGATGCTTGTTCTAGGTCCCAAGAAACAAAGAGATCTTCTGTTAAATCTGACAATTAATCTTGATGGTTGTAAAGTCGTCTCAAATAAAACTGTGAAGGACCTCGGCGTTACTCTTTTGACGAACATATCAAGACGGTTTCAAGGACAGCTTTTTTCCATCTACGTAACATTGCAAAAATCAGAAATTTTCTGTCCAAAAATGATGCAGAAAAATTAATCCATGCATTTGTTACTTCTAGGTTAGACTACTGCAATGCTCTACTTTCCGGCTACCCGGATAAAGCACTAAATAAACTTCAGTTAGTGCTAAATACGTCTGCTAGAATCCTGACTAGAACCAAGAAATTTGATCATATTACTCCAGTGCTAGCTTCCCTACACTGGCTTCCTGTTAAGGCAAGGGCTGATTTCAAGGTTTTACTGTTAACCTATAAAGCGTTACATGGGCTTGCTCCTACCTATCTTTCCGAGTTGGTCCTGCCGTACATACCTAAACGTACGCTACAGTCACAAGACGCAGGCCTCCTAATTGTCCCTAGAATTTCTAAGCAAACAGCTGGAGGCAGGGCTTTCTCCTATAGATCTCCATTTTTATGGAACGGTCTGCCTACCCATGTGAGAGACGCAGACTCGGCCTCAACCTTTAAGTCTTTACTGAAGACTTATCTCTTCAGTAGGTCCTATGATTGAGTGTAGTCTGGCCCAGGAGTGTGAAGGTGAACGGAAAGGCTCTGGAGCAACGAACCGCCCTTGCTGTCTCTGCCTGGCCGGTTCCCCTCTCTCCACTGGGATTCTCTGCCTCTAACCCTATTACAGGGGCTGAGTCACTGGCTTACTGGTGCTCTTTCATGCCGTCCCTAGGAGGGGACCGTCACTTGAGTGGGTTGAGTTACTGACGTGATCTTCCTGTCTGGTTTGGCGCCCCCCCTTGGTTTGTGCTGTGGTGGAGATCTTTGTGGGCTATACTCGGCCTTGTCTCAGGATTGTAAGTTGGTGGTTGAAGATATCCCTCTAGTGGTGCGGGGGCTGTGCTTTGGCAAAGTGGGTGGGGTTATATCCTTCCTGTTTGGCCCTGTCCGGGGGTATCATCGGATGGGGCCACAGTGTCTCCTGACCCCTCCTGTCTCAGCCTCCAGTATTTATGCTGCAGTAGTTTATGTGTCGGGGGGCTAGGGTCAGTTGGTTATATCTGGAGTACTTCTCCTGTCTTATCCAGTGTCCTGTGTGAATTTAAGTATGCTCTCTCTAATTCTCTCCTTCTCTCGGAGAACCTGAGCCCTAGGACCATACGTCAGGACTACCGGGCATGATGACTCCTTGCTGTCCCCAGTCCACCTGGCCTTGCTGCTATTCCAGTTTCAACTGTTCTTTTTTATCCATTATTTTACCAGGTAAGTTGACTGAGAACACATTCTCATTTGCAGCAACGACCTGGGGAATAGTTACAGGGGAGTGGAGGGGGATGAATGAGCCAATTGTAAACTGGGGATTATTAGGTGACCGTGATGGTTGAGGGCCAGATTGGGAATTTAGCCAGGACACCGGGGTTAACACCCCTACTCTTACGATAAGTGCCATGGGATCTTTAATGACCTCAGAGAGTCAGGACACCCGTTTAACGTCCCATCCGAAAGACGACACCTTACACAGAGCAGTGTCCCCAATCACTGCCCTGGGGCATTGGGATCTTTGTTTAGACCAGAGGAAAGAGTGCCTCCTACTGGCCCTCCAACACCACTTCCAGCAGCATCTGGTCTCCCATCCAGGGACTGACCAGGACCAACCCTGCTTAGCTTCAGAAGCAAGCCAGCAGTGGTATGCAGGGTGGTATGCTGCTGGTTCTGCCTGCGGTTATGGAACCATGCCCTACCTGTCCCAGACCTGCTGTTTTCAACTCTTAATGATCGGCTATGAAAAGCCAACTGACATTTATTCCTGATTATTATTTGACCATGCTTGTCACTTATGAACATTTTGAACATCTTGGCCATGTTCTGTTATAATCTCCACCCGGCACAGCCAGAAGAGGACTGGCCACCCCTCATAGCCTGGTTCCTCTCTAGGTTTCTTCCTAGGTTTTGGCCTTTCTAGGGAGTTTTTCCTAGCCACCGTGCTTCTACACCTGCATTGCTTGCTGTTTGGGGTTTTAGGCTGGGTTTCTGTACAGCACTTCGAGATATTAGCTGACGTACGAAGGGCTATATAAAATAAACTTGATTTGATCACCAGCCCGAATTCTAATCGAGCCAGCTCGAATTTGGCCCTAATTTTAAATGCCAGAGAAAACTGGGTTTGAGACTTTTCTGTAATTTCAGCAGTAAAACACTGTAGAATGCACTGTAAAATGCTGTAAATGTGTTGAACAGTATCAATTATTGTGGATTGTTGTGGGCAGGGAAAGAGTCTCTGACACATTTAACATATTTCAATGCATGCCTTAGTCAGAGTGCTGTATCAATTTAAGTGATACGTAGAGTAGTGGTTCCCAGACACTTAAATGTATATAGGGAAAAGATCAGTGGCAGCAAGTCTCAACCCTGAGTGGCTAGCCATGTCCTTTTGATCATTCTTGCCATGTAGTCACTGTCAGTTTTGAAGCCTTTGTGCAGGTGATATAAAACACCAAATATCAGTTGGTATGCTGTAACATATAATTAAATAATCAACCATTAAAGGATTGAGACTGATCGTCACGACAGGTATAATGCTTTATTATGTTATACGCATGTATGAGCCCTTGTAGTGTATTACCATATTATGTATATTCTATACCTTACTGTTTCCATGAGTTGGACTGTGGGTTGGAATGGTGCCTAGCTGTTAAACAGTGACGGTCTATTTTACAATAGTTCTGTGTCATATTCTAGGAGTGTAGACTCACGCTAGTTGAGCGATGGCTCTATCCAGATGTCTCCTCATCTTCTCCTGGCACGACTTAATGGTTTCCACTTCCTGGTTACATAATGAGCGAAACAGGAAACAGTTCAATTAAGTAAATTCTGATCATTCGTCGTATTCATGCCATGATTGTAATGACGTATCTTTCCCCATGCCGTCGTGAACCAGATCGACAGACATCCTCTTCTCTCTGTGATACAGGCATTCCTGGGACACCTGTTGATGGTCACACACTGTTAATGCTGTGTTTCAAGTTTTAGTTGTACATACGTGATACACATTTAATACATCGTCCAACGAAATGCTTCCTTGCAGGTTCCCTCTCGACAATGCAACAATAAAAAATAATACAAGATAAGAATACGAACCAAGAGAAATGGCAGTAAAATAGAGTAATCAATTTTAGCATTAGTACAATACAGGAAGGCATGATTTATACTAATCTTATATCCAAGAAGGCGTAGCAGTCGGACGTGTTTTTTTTGTGTCTAGTCCCGTCCTGTGTATTTATCATTTTCTTCATATCGGACTGCTTTTTCTCTGCCACATCTCCGGATTTCTACCGCAAGCTCTGAACCTTTACACCGGATCATCGCAGCTAGCTAGCTGCTATCCGAGTAGCTACTCCTGGCTAACGTCTCTGTCCCGAAGCAAGCACCAGTTAGCCTCGAGCTAGCTCTTCTCCCGGCTAGCCGAAGAGGTCCATCAGAGGTCCATTATTGGGCTACAAAACCTATTTTGCCAATTGGCCTGAACCCTTTTACTGCCGACACAGAACCCCGCCGACCCATCACTACTGGTCTGCCGACGTAACCGTCCGAGGTGGTTTCAACAGGCTCCTCCGTTGCAACGTCACCGGAGGCCCATCTACTAGCCCCGGCCCGCTAGCTGTCTGAATCGCCGTGTCTCCAGCTCGCCTTTCGTAATAACGACTACGGAATTGGCTCCCTGACTCATCTATTGCTATTTTATGGACCCTATGATCACTCGGCTACAAATGTCAATATGCCTTGCTGTTTTGGTTATTGATTATTGTCTTATTTCACTGTAGCCCTGCCCAATATGCCTTAGATAACCCTTTTGTTCCACCCCCCATACATGCGGTGACCTCACCTGGCTTAACTGGTGCCTCTAGAGACAAAACCTCTCTCATCGTCACTCAATGCCTAGGTTTACCTCCACTGTACTCACATCCTACCATACCCTTGTCTGTACATTATGCCTTGAATCTATTCTTCTGTGCCCAGAAATCTGCCTCTTTTACTCTGTTCCGAACGCACTAGACGACCAGTTCTTATAGCCTTTAGCCGGAACCTTACCCTACTCCTCCTCTGTTCCTCTGGTGATGTAGAGGTTATCCCAGGTCCTGCAGCCCCCAGCACCACTCCCATTCCCCAGGAGCTCTCATTTGTTGACTTCTGTAATTGTAAAATCCTTGGTTTCATGCATGTTAACATCAGAAGCCTCCTCCCTAAATGTGTTTTATTCACTGCTTTAGCACACTCCTCCAACCCTGATGTCCTTGCCGTGTCTGAATCCTGGCTTAGGAAGGCCACCAAAAATCCTGAAATTTCCATTCCTAACTATAACATTTTTCGACTAGATAGAACTGCCAAAGGGGGCAGAGTTGCAATCTACTGCAGAGATAGCCTGCAGAGTTCTTTCATACTATCCAGGTCTGCGCCCAAACTATTCGAGCTTCTACTTTTAAAAATCCACCTTTCCAGAAACAAGTCTCTCAACATTGTTGCTTGTTATAGACCCCCTTCAGCCCCCAGCTGTGCCCTGGACACCATATGTGAACTGATTGCCCGCCATCTATCTTCAGAGTTCATACTGTTAGGTGACCTAAACTGCTTAACACCCCGGCCATCCTACAATCTAAGCTAGATGCCCTCAATCTCACACAAATGACCAAGGAACCTACCAAATATAACCCTAAATCCATAACCATGGGCACCCTCATAGATATCATCCTGACCAACATGCCCTCTAATTACACCTCTGCTGTCTTCACCCAGTGTCACAGTAGGATCCACAGTACCAGCCAAAAGTTTGGACAGAGCTACTCATTCCAGGGTTTGTCTTTATTTGACTATTTTCGTAAAATATTAGTGAAGACATCAAAACAATGAAATGACACATGGAATCATGTAGTAACCAAAAAGTGTTAGTCAAATCAAAATATATTTTATATTTGAGATTCTTCAAGTAGCCAACCTTTGCCTTGATGACAGCTTTGCACGCTCTTGACATTCTCTCAACCAGCTTCATGAGGTAGTCACCTGGAATGCATTTCAATTAACAGGTGTTCCTTGTCGTGACTTTACTTTCATCAATCTGATGACTGTTATTTATTTAATCAACGAACTATGTTTAATTGTTACCCAATTAAATGAATCATGTAACAATTAACTAATTAGGATTTGGGGCACCACTGAAGAGTTTGTTTAAAAAGTTACCATCTCCCGAGTTAAACTCTATAAGGTAAATATCTATTTCATTGATAATCAGTCATCTTATTTGCTATCAGCATACCACCCTTCATCCCACTGCTGGCTTGCTTCTGAAGCTAGGCAGGGTTGGTCCTGGTCAGTCCCTGGATGAGAGACCAGATGCTGCTGGAAGTGGTGTTGGAAGGTCAGTAGGAGGCACCCTTTCCTCTGGTCTAAATTTTTTTTCCCCAATGCCCCAGGGCAGTGATTGGGGACATTGCAGGGTGTAGGGTGCTGTCATTCGGATGGGACATTAAACAGGTGTCCCGACTCTCTGTGGTCACTAAAAGATCTTATGGCACTCATCATAAGAGTAGAGGGGTTAACCCTGGTGTCCTGGCTAAATTCCCAATCTGGCCTTCATACCATCATGGCCACCTAATCATTCCCAGCTTACAATTGGCTCATTCATCTCCACTCCCCTGTAACTATTGCCCAGGTCGTAACTGTAAATGAGAATGTGTTCTCTGTCAACTTACCTGGTTAAATAAAATAAATATTAATCATTACCATCATCATTCTGACCAGTCGTAACCTTCTTGGATCTGCAAAAACCACAGCATTGTTCATAATTCAATACTTCATAAATTGGTTTAAAAACCTCCTGGGTACGTGAGACGTTAGCGTCCCACCTCTTCGAACAGCCAGTGAAACTGCAAGGCGCCAAATTCAAATACAGAAATACTCATTATAAAAATTCAGAAAACAAAACATATTTTACAAAGGTTTAAAGATTAACTTCTTGTGAATCCAACCATGGTGTCAGATTTGAAAAATGCTTTACGGCGAAAGCATACCGTACGATTATTTGAGAACATAGCCCAGCAGACAAATCATTACAAACAGTAACCAGCCAAGTAGAAGAGTTACACAAGTCAGAAATAGAGATAAAATTAATCCCTTACCTTTGATGATCTTCATATGCTTGCACTCAGCAGACATTCATTTACTCAATAAATGTTCCTTTTGTTCGATAAAGTCTCTTTATATCCAAAAACCTCTGTTTTGTTCGCGTGTTTTCTTCAGTAATCCACAGGCTCAAACGCAGTCAAAACAGGCAGACAAAAAATCCAAATTGTATCCGTAAAGTTCATAGAAACATGTAACACGATGTTTATATTCAATCCTCAGGTTGTTTTTAGCCTAAATAATCGATAATATTTCAACTGGACAATAACGTTGTCAATATAAAAGGTAAACAAGAAAGGCACTCTCTCGGTCTCGCGCATGAAAAAGCTGTGTGACACTTTAGGGTCCACTCATTCAGACTACTCTTACTTCCTAATTTTTCAGAATACAAGCCTGAAACAATTTCTAAAGACTGTTGACATCCAGTGGAAGGCATAGAAACTGTAATTTGAGTCTTAAGTCAATGGATACTGTAATGGCATTGAATAGAAAACTACAAAACCCCCCAAAAAACGACTTCCTGAATGGATTTTTCTCAGGTTTTCGCCTGCCAAATCAGTTATGTTATACTCACAGACACTATTTTAGCAGTTTTTCCTATCCAAATCTACCAGTTATATGCATATCATATCTTCTGGGCCCGAGAAGCAGGCAGTTTAATTTGGGCATGCATTTCATCCAAAATTCTGAATGCTGCCCCCTACCCTAGAGAAGTTAATAATTTATTTACTAGCTAACTAAATATTAACACAGAATAAACATGCACCCTTTACATGAGACACAGGTCCCTAGTGGACTGAGAAAATATGACGGCTTGTTACAACATAGATGGAGAAGGGAGAGAGAGAAAAAGGCACATTTATCGTCGAGACATTTCAGAAATATTCTCACAGTAACGTTAATCACAATCACATGGAATATGAAATCATGAATGTATTTACTTGTGGGTGCGCTTGTCCGTCGTGTAGTCCTGAACAGAGCTACAGAGGTCACTTTTTAATTCGCTCCTGGAGCTGCTTATTTGAAGATAAGCCAGCCGTGCCGATGGTTCCAGTGGGGTGATGAGAGTAGGGTACGGTGATTACATTATGATCTATGTCAGTGTCACAGTAGGATCTATATCAGTGTCACATTATGATCTATATCAGTGTCACAGTAGGATCCATATCAGTGTCACAGTAGGATCTATATCAGTATCACATTATGATCTATATCAGTGTCACAGTAGGATCCATATCAGTGTCACAGTAGGATTTATATCAGTGTCACAGTAGAATCTGTATCAGTGTCACAGTAGGATCTGTATCAGTGTCACAGTAGGATCCATATCAGTGTCACAGTAGGATCTATATCAGTGCCACAAGGAGGAATATATCGGGCTGCGGTTGTGAATGATTTAGGTCCTTCCATTGTAGACACACTCATGTAGTTGCATTACTGTAGCCTACCGGTGTGATGTAACAACCTCCGACTTAACCAGGCTCAGTCTTTGACTGTTTTCATCCTAGGTGTGTGGCTTTGGCTAGGACTCAGTTACTATTTGTATTCTGGAGAACTATTCTCATCCAACAGTCAGCCCAATACAACTCTCCTCCTCTTCCTACTATAGACAGTACCTCATGCTGGACTGTTGTCTTAGCGATTGGACTCCTCATTGTTTTGCCTTGAATGGCGTGAGCCTCTCACTTTTACTCTAATGTGATTGGCTCCTCTGGGGTTCTGTGTTTTCACTACAATAACACTGCATTACCGCTTTGCTTTTCCACCAGCCTGACTCAGCCCTGAATAACTGCCAACAGGATGACTAGCTGCCTTCTGTGCTCCACACCTGGGTTCAATCACTATTCAAAATCTTTCAAATACTTTGCGCATTTGCTTTAGCCCACCTAGTGTGTCAGCTGGGCAGGGTTTGTACTTTTGCGACTTTTCTATTGGTTATATTGCAACAGGCAAGTACAATTAAGTCCAGATAAAATATTTGTAAATTATTTTAAATAGTATTTGAACCCAGGTCTGCTGCTCTCAATCAGAAAGTTTAAAGCTATTCCCACTGAGTCACACTCCCCCAGTAATGTTGAACTAATGGGGCCTTTAAAAGCCAGTGATTATGGCAGTGTATTTCCTCCACAGCATTTTCCCAACCATCGTTTTGACTGGCACAGCATTTATTGCAATTCATTGCAGTGGAAAACTTGAACTGTAGACCTAGTTAATAACAAGTGTTTGTTATAAAAGATACAGGGTATCACATGTCTGTTGTGACTGGAATGACCAGGTAAATCATGCTGCTGTACCTGTATTTTGAAAGTGAAACTCAGAATTTGCATTAGGCAAACTAGGCATTTTGCATTATACATTTGTATTAGACAAACTAACATCATAGACATTTTTTTTTTTTCACCTTAATTTAACCAGGTAGGCTAGTTGAGAACAAGTTCTCATTTACAACTGCGACCTGGCAAAGAAAGCAAAGTAGTGCGACACAAACAACAGAGTTACACAAGAAATAAACAAATATAGTCAATAATACAGTAAAAAAAAGTGTATATACAGTGTGTGTAAATGAGGTAGGATAAGGGAGGTAAGGCAATAAATAGGCCATGGTGGCAAAGTAATTACAATATATCAATTAAACACTGGAATGGTAGATGTGCAGAAGAATGTTCAAGTAGAGATACTGGGGTGCAAAGGAGCAAGATAAATAAATAAATACAGTATGGGTTGAGGTAGTTGGATGGGCTATTTACAGATGGGCTATGTACAGGTGCAGTGATCTGTGAGCTGCTCTGACAGCTGGTGCTTAAAGCTAGTGAGAGAGATAGTAGTCTCCAGCTTCAGTGATTTTTGCTGTTTGTTCCAGTCATTGGCAGCAGAGAACTGGAAGGAAAGGCGGCCAAATGAGGAATTGGCTTTGGGGTGACCAGTGAGATATACCTGCTGGAGTGCGTGCTATCGGTGGGTGATGCTATAGTGACCAGTGAGCTGAGATTAAGCGGGGCTTTACCTAGCAGAGACTTGTAGATGACCTGGAGCCAGTGGGTTTGGCGGCAAGTATGAAGCGAGGGCCAGCCAACGAGAGCGTACAGGTCGCAGTGGTGGGGACTATATGGGGCTTTGGTGACAAAACGGACTGCACTGTGATAGACTGCATCAAATTTGTTGAGGAGAGTGTTGGAGGCTATTTTGTAAATGACGTCGCCAAAGTCAAGGATCGGTAGGATGGTCAGTTTTACGAGGGTATGTTTGGCAGCATGAGTGAAGGATACTTTGTTGTGAAATAGGAAGCCGATGCTAGATTTAATTTTGGATTGGAGATGCCTTATGTCAGTCTGGAAGGCGAGTTTACAGTCTAACCAGACACCTAGGTATTTGTAGTTGTCCACATATTCTAATGGGTCTAGCATGCTGGGATCAAGATAGTGTGCTACTCTGTGTCTTCTAGTCTTTCCTGACCTGCTCTTGGCTCACCTACAGCCCTCCTTTAAGGAAGGCTGTCCAATGTGTTGCAGGTTAATACTTTATACTATAGTTTAACTACAGTGTTTCTTAGGGGGAGGGGTCTCATGGTCAACACATTCTGTTTACACAGTGTTACTATAGCCTGGTTAAACCGGGACTGAGCGCTAACCGGTCACACCATAATGGTAAGCGCAGCGTTCAATCTGGTTCAACCAGACTAGGGTTACTATTGTCCCAAACAGGGAGGTTTAGATTTAGAACGAAATTAATGCCATTATATTGCTTCACTCCCGGCCCGTGTTGGCCTCCCCTCAGCAGCATCAATTAACATGGAGCTAGGTTTAAAAAGGCCACTGCTGCATGCTTCAGCCTCCCGTCCTGACCTCACTCTATAAATATGAACCATGAAATACATGAGAAGGATTCAGCCAATCAGCCCCCTATGAAATACCTCCCGAGGATAGAGTTCTGTTCTGAACGTCCTCTGGAAAAGCACTGCCTCACCGCCGCTCTGAGCACTCCCAATAGACAACCTAAAACGTGAGTGGAACGTTATAGGGGCCTAATATATATATATAAATACTCCAGCCCTGTGCACCACACCACGAGGGTCTGTTGTAAAATACTACAAACTAGGAATGTCTGAGGTGTGCAAACAGACTCCCAATCACGTAGAGTAGGGGTGTTAAACTCATTCCACAGAGGGCCGAGCGTCTGCGTTTTTTTTCTTCCCTTTTAATTAAGACCCAGACAACCATGTGTGGGAAGTTCCTTACTAATTAGTGACCTTAATTCATCAATCAAGTACAAGGGTGGAGCAAAAACCCACAGACACTCGGCTCTCCTTGAATTGAGTTTTACACGTTACTTAGAGCATTCATTTTAAAGGGATTTTAGAGTGGGAAGAGAAGAGGTCACACAAAACAGAACAGGTCACACAAAACAGAACAGGTCACACAAAACAGAACAGGTCACACAAAACAGAACAGGTCACACAAAACAGAACAGGTCACACAGAACAGGTCACACAGAACAGAAGAGGTCACACAGAACAGAAGAGGTCACACAGAACAGAAGAGGTCACAGAACAGATATAGAACAGATGCGGTCATATAGAAGAGATGATGTCATATAGTACAGATATAGAAGTGATGAGGTCATATAGAACAGATGAGGTCATATAGAACAGATGAGGTCATATAGAACAGATGAGGTCATATAGAACAGATGAGGTCATATAGAACAGATGAGGTCATATAGGACAAGTCCATAAAGCCAAATGAAAAATGAAGCCACATTCTTGGGATCAACATCAACAATCACAACACTGTCTGTATCCCCATGGGGACCATCTCAGTAATATTCTCTCTGTCTCTGTCTTCAGTACCAGTTTTTGCAGTGGGACTATGAGAATGAAACTAGACACGTAAACCGATTTGGTATCCAGATAAATCCTGAAATAGAATCATAACACAACGTGGTGGAGGGAGCCAGGGAGGCCTGAGCGGGGCGTGGTGGAGGGAGCCAGGGAGGCCTGAGCGGGGCGTGGTGGAGGGAGCCAGGGAGGCCTGAGCGGGGCATGGTGGAAGGAGCCAGGGAGGCCTGAGCGGGGCGTGGTGGAGGGAGCCAGGGAGGCCTGAGTGGGGCGTGGTGGAGGGAGCCAGGGAGGCCTGAGCGGGGCGTGGTGGAGGGAGCCAGGGAGGCCTGAGTGGGGCGTGGTGGAGGGAGCCAGGGAGGCCTGAGCGGGGCGTGGTGGAGGGAGCCAGGGAGGCCTGAGTGGGGCGTGGTGGAGGGAGCCAGGGAGGCCTGAGCGGGGCGTGGTGGAGGGAGCCAGGGAGGCCTGAGCGGGGCGTGGTGGAGGGAGCCAGGGAGGCCTCACTGGATTTGTTTCACTGGGCCCTGCCAGTACCTGATGAGTCTGAGACCTGATACCTGACATCGTGTGGCATTTGGAGAGAGAGGAGAGATGGGCGCCAGCACGGAACCTAAAACCAGCACTCTTGGGTGACGGCAGTCACGGCACGCAGGGGCTTGGATTTCAGAGTTCTGTCGGTCTGCCAGTGTGTGTGACAGTGTGAGAGTAACCTGGGGTGACTGGGACTACACAAACACATTGGGGAAAGGAGTTGGACAGTCTGACACGCACACAAACACACAGCCTCAGATTAAGCCTTACCAAACCCTTCACCCCTCCATCCTACACCCCAAAACATGTCACACGCTTATCAGGTAAGAATAGACCGGGGCAGAATCAGGATGTCTGATTTGTTCTCTAAACACTCTTGATCTCCATTGAAAACACTCAGGTCTGTCTCTCTGACTGCTATGTTTTCACTCCTCTCTCCGTTGTGTATTTTCAGACTGGTGTTTCCTGCTTGGCTATATGAGTGGCTGACTATCAGAGCTTCCTCAGACCAACACCTACATATCAGTTGACCTGGACCCTCCCACCTTTGTAAGGAAATCAATCTACTCTCATGAATTGTGCATAGGGCTGCCTTTAAAAGAATGCTGTCACACCTGGAAGGAGAACAGGAGGGAAGTGAGCTGGTAAATCTGATGACACTATCAGAGCTCCCCTGCCAAGCAGATGGTGTGGCCCTGCAGGGGAAGTAAGAGGGCCTCTCTGGGCTCATCTGAGGACAAACTGTGTCTTAAAATGGCACCCTATTCCCTATGTACACAGCAAAATCAACACAGGGTTAAATGTAACACTGTTACAGGGTGTATTAAGGTCCACACTTTGTGTTAAGCTTTTACTGCAGTGGGCTAAATCAGGGTCACACAGAGTGATTCTTAGTAGTCTTACACAAATCTACTTTGAAACAAAAGTAAACACCTCACACACATGGTTATGGGCTTACAAAAAAGATGACACCATTGTCATATATATAGAGTTGAAATGTATCACATTTTGAGTTTGCATCCCGGTATTACACTTTATATACATCACAGAAGACTGAAATATAAATATAACAACCTTTGACATAGAAACTATTGTTTATTTAACTAGGCAAGTCAGTTAAGAAAAAATTCTTATTTACATTGACAGCCTAGGAACAGTGGGTTAACTACCTTGTTCAGGGGCAGAAAGACAGATTTTTACCTTGTCAGCTCAGGGATTAGATCTAGCAACCTTTCGGTTACTGGCCTAACACTAACCACTAGGCTACTTGCCACCCCACTATTGTATAAGAGCATCAGAAACAACTTACTCATATGAAGAAAGATATGTAACAGCTCTCGTTGGTGGTATGAGGAGTGGACCAAGGCGCAGCGTGGTAAGTGTTCATGATTCTTTTATTTCAAATAAACTCAAACAAAATAACAAACATGAAAACGAAAGCGCACAGTTCTGTCAGGTAGAAACACTAAACAGAAAACAAGATCCCACAACCTAATGGTGGGAAAAAGGGCTGCCTAAGTATGATCCCCAATCAGAGACAACGATAGACAACTGCCTCTGATTGGGAACCACACTCGGCCAAAAACAAAGAAACAGAAAACATAGACTTTCCACCCAAATCACACCCTGACTTGACCAAATAGAGAAATAAAAAGGCTCTCTAAGGTCAGGGCGTGACAAGATACTGTACCCTGGGTACTATACTGTAAGAGCCTTAGTCTGACTTTGTTCTGTAAACAGAGGGACAATCATATCCATTGGGTATATTTTCTCAGTATGCTGTAACCATCAGGGATGGTCTGCCCGCTAGCAACAGCCCAGCTATATTGTGAAATTACCTTGATTAGATAAGTGGGTGATGGTATTTGGTGACCACAGTCCTCTGGTATGGTTATGTTTTAACTGCTGGTCTACTGCAGAGGGTTTTGTGAGAACTTATCATTAAGAGACATACAAAGAATGTTGTAAATCTTGTCTCTTTGGTTTCCATTGTCTATCAGGTCGGTTACAAACACAATATCCATATTTCCCATGTCTCTTCATGATGCTAAACACAAGAGAGACATCTGTGTTATGTGAGACACTATGGCACGTGTGTGTCTGTGTGACTTCATGGCAGTTCATGTGTGGTTGCATCTTAGTGTTTTTGCCTCCATGTGATGTTGGTGTCTTTTGGAGGGCCTGGAGGAAAAAGCCTTGGAGGCTAAAAGTTTGTGGTTCTATTATATTACACAGCGGGACATAACGGGATGCTCGGCTCTACATCAGATCAGGGGAAGTACGGAGCAGAGCAGACAGACAGCAGACAGACAGCAGAGAGACATCAGTGTATGTTTTTGTGACAGTTTCAACACATACATTAAACAATAGAAAAAGTATTATTGATTTATTTTAAATACATTTCACATACATGGCACTTTCCATACAAATCAAATCAAACTTTATCTGTCACATGCGCCGAATATAACAGGTGTAAACCTTACCGTGAAATTTACATACAAGCCCTTAACCAACAATGCAGTTCAAGAAAGAGTTAATAAAATATCAATAGCGAGGCTATATACAGGGGGTACTGGTACTGAGTCAATGTGCGGGGGTACAGGTTAGTCGAGGTAATTTGTACATGTAGGTAGAGGTAAAGTGACTATGCATAGATAATAAACAGTGAGTAGCAGCAGTGTAAAAACAAAGGGGGGGGGTCAATGTAAATAGTCCAGGTGGCCATTTGATTAATTGTTCAGCAGTCTTATGGCTTGAGGGTTGAAGCTGTTAAGGAGCCTTTTGGACAAATAGACTTGACGCTCTGGTACCACTTGCCGTGCGGTAGCAGAGGGGACAGTCTATGACTTGGGTGATTGGAGACGTTGCCAATTTTTTGGGGCTGTCCTCTGACACTGCCTAGTAATATCATGCAGTCTTACATGACAAAAATATATTACAATAAACACACCACACACTATATGGTGTTTGTTTATACTGTATGGTCCAGAGTCAGCGCTCCAGCTTCATATACGTCACCATTTTTCCAGTCTTACCAGAGAGACTTGGTAGTATTATGACTTGAGATGTTAGACTAAAGTGGTACATTTAATTTTATTCTATAACCACCTTAAAGATGTCCTTATTTCCATGTATTGTGTGTTTGGTGCAGGCCTTAGGAGACCTCTCACTAACCCCACAGTTAAATCTTTCATTGCCCCTTTAATATGACAGAAATGGTTTGTGTAATTAGGTGGTGGCCCGGGGAAGATAGGATAATCAACTCCAGGTCTTGGCACCTGCCTGGTCTCTAGGGTGTGCAAATCATTATCCTCCTACTTCCTTCCTTCCTCCTCAGGAAGAGGACATCACTCACACCCAAACTTTTCCCTATTCATTTGTAGTCAGTCAGCCAGACACTGAGATAGATCTGCCAGTTAGAGATGGTTTAAGGGAGAAGAAGACAGAGAGAGGTAATAGCCGCCAGGCACATCAACAGACACCTTTTCTTTTGATAAATTAATACATCTGGATAGGGCTGTTACGGTGAACATATTACTGCCATACCAGCGGTCATGATCCCAGTCAAATTCCACGTGACTCTTTAGTCATGGTATCTATGCTTCTCCAAGCTCTGATGCTGATGATGGTCATTAGTAGCCTACCAAATATTCTAACTGCCTGGTGATCAGCTCTCTATTGTCCCTCTAATCACTCTGACATCAATGCAAATGTAATAAAAAATGAATTTTAACACTTCATGAGAGGCCATGAGCTCATGTTGCACAACATTTCTGTAGGCTATGCAATTGTGTAAGAAAACAACAGAGTTTTGATGGCCTCTATTAAAAAGAGGAGGATCCCATCAGGTTTCTATAGGCTAGGCCGACTATATTTATTTCTCAACTGTCTTAATATTACGTTTTTTTCAATCGCTAGGACCCATTTCTCAATACTTAGGTCACTTTTTCAAAACTCTTCACACAGTTCTCCTAACCAACTTTCAGCTTGGCCCAGCAGTTAATTTCACATTCAAAATGCACTAAAACTACCAAAACACTTCATACATGTCTCAAATCAACTCATTCTTCCATAACACTAGCAAAGGTTGTCATCCAACAAGCACACTTTGTCACTCAAAAAACAATGACTTAAAAAAGCATTACACAATGTTTTCTTTCGTAAAATGTATTTACAAAAACAAGAATGACACCTCTCTACTGTTTAGAATTTACTGCAGTATATGTTACAGGAATGAATCAGACATGATGCAATATGCTTTATATTGTTTTATGACATTTTTTGCCATTGAGTGATTCCAAAACACAAGAATTTGTATATACACCATCTACCGATACAGATACAGTAGCAATGCTAGTCAACCCTGTCTACTGCATTTGGCCACAGGTTCTCATCCACATCATATCTTGTGTCATCTTGTGCAATACACCTAGGAAAGAATCTTTTGGCATGCGTGGTTCCTCCCTGGCAATCTTCTTCCTCTGTCAGCCACTTCTCTATCTCTGGCTGTGTCCACTTCTCTATCTCTGGCTGGGTCCACTTCTCTATCTCTGGCTGGGTCCACTTCTCTATCTCTGGCTGGGTCCACTTCTCTATCTCTGGCTGGGTCCACTTCTCTATCTCTGGCTGGGTCCACTTCTCTATCTCTGGCTGGGTCCACTTCTCTATCTCTGGCTGGGTCCACTTCTCTATCTCTGGCTGGGTCCATGTTTACATTAGAGTACAGCATTATTCCTAAGATGTCCCCTTTTGTCTAGATGGTAATGAAATTGAAAGACTAACACCTGGGTAGGTGTTCAGCTACCATGGGAATCAGCTGTGGTTGGTCTAATTGTTTTGATAGTATTTCATTTTTAGATTTGGAATATATTTCAATACGGTATTACTGTAGAAATGTAGCAAATTGCTGTCTTATTCATTTTGTGTTTTGTTAGATTTTGAACTCAAATTTAAATGTTTTGACAAGAATATGTAAACATGTTTGGTGGTGGTTGTGTCTGAGTGAGAAACGAATTCATGAAATTTGAAAGATGTAGTCATTGAATGCATTTTATGCCAAAGCAACGAAAAAATTTCCAAAGTTTAGCCCACATAGACTGTTGTTGTGCTCACTGTGACCTAAGTATTGAGAAATGGGTCCTAGCGAATGTAAAAGAAAAACTGTAAGCACATTGCTTCTCTTTACAACAGGAGTATAACCTGCCTGACTGGCATGAAAAAGAACCATGGGAAAAATATCCTCCATTCGCAATTTAAGTGCATAGATGAAATGCATTTTTTTCCTATGCCCCTGTTCCGAGATAGGTGCATGATAATGGTCCATTCTAAATCCAAACTAATATCACATATGTATTATTTAGTATATGTAAAGACAACATTAAATTAAGAATAGTCTGGTGGGTGACAATATTAGCATATCACTTGTGAAAGATGTATTATCACTTGTGAATGATACCCAGCATGTGCAGTAAGGCAAGAAACAGCGCATGCCTTTTTTGAGCGATTTATTTATATTTTTTCAAATCATAGTTACACACATTATGTAGTCTAGCCCATAGGCCTATACAGTGCATTCGTAAAATATTCAGACGCCTTGACTTATTATTTTACGTGGAGTGGAACAGGGGAACTCAAGAGCAGACTCAGACGAGGAGACGAAGTAACCAAGGTATTTATTGAACCCCAGGGGGGAGATGGAGTGCGGGTCAGGGGAAGCTCGGGCGGGTTGCTGGAAACCAGGTGCGGAGGCTGAGGCTGGGGCGGGAGGGGTTTCGACAGGGTAAGCAGGTCCGGAGGGGAATCCAAGGGAGTAGTAGAGTGGGGAATCCAGGACAGAGTAGCAGGATGACGAGACGTGGAACAGGAGACAGGGACCAGAGTCAGAGCGGGCAGAGATTACGATCTGGCAGCATGGAAGTGGCAGGGCTGAGTATTTGTAGAGGTCTTGATTATCGAACAGATTGCAGCTGTTGGGGATCTGCTCTGACTCCAGCACACCTGTCTCCGCCCACACAATCTCACACACACAGAGAGAGAGAGAGAGAGAGAGAGAGAGAGAGAGAGAGAGAGAGAGAGAGAGAGAGAGAGAGAGAGAGAGAGAGAGAGAGAGAGAGAGAGAGAGAGAGAGAGAGAGAGAGAGAGAGAGAGTACTGGGGGTGGTGGCAGGTCAAGGAGACACAGGATGAGCAGAAGAGGGCGTTGCAGGAGCAGATGTGACAGTGGCGCCCGACCAGGCTTATCTAGGTGTGAGAAATAGAAATCCCGTAAGAGGGAGGGGTCCAGAATGTGACGGCGGTGCATCCAGCACCGCTCCTCAGGCCCGTATCCTTCCCAGTCCACCAGGTACTGCCAGCCTCGACCCCGACGGTGCACGTCCAGAAGCCGCTTGACGGTATAGGCAAGATGGTCATTGATGAGCCGAGGGGGTGTAGGAGCTGCTGCAGGAGGAGACAGGGGACTGGAGCAGACAGGTTTAAAGAAACAATCTTTGTCCAGTTCGAGGTGAGTAATTGCTGTGTGTGATGTCCATAAGCTCTTTTCGGTCATAAGAGACGGTAGCAGCAACATTATGTACAAAATTAGTTATAAACAATGCGAAAAAACAAACAAGATAGCACAGTTGGTTAGGAGCCTGTAAAACGGCAGCCATCCCCTCCGGCACCATTATTATGTAGTGGCTTATTATCAGTGGCTTTTAGGCTATGCGTGGAAGCTATGAGATGCAAAACGTGTTCAAGTTAATTAACGATCAATTATCTTGAGACAAAATGTCATGACCGCCACAGCCTTAGTCCTACCAGCCCTAGTCCTACCTACACCAGCCCAAGTCCTACCAGCCACAGCCCTATCAGCCACAGCCCTAGTCCTACCAGCCCTAGTCCTACCAGCCCCAGCCCTACTTCTACCAGCCCCAGCCCTATCAGCCACAGCCCTAGTCCTACCAGCCACAGCCCTTGTCCTACCAGCCACAGCCACATCCCTAGTCCTACCAGCCCTACTCCTACCTACCCCAGCCCTAGTCCTACCAGCCCCAGCCCTACCAGCCCCAGCCCTACTCCTACCAGCCACAGCCCTATCAACCACAGCCCCAGCCCTACTACTACCAGCCCCAGCCCTACTACTACCAGCCCCAGCCCTACTCCTACCTACCCCAGCCCTAGTCCTACCAGCCACAGCCCTAGCCCTACCAGCCCTACTCCTACCTACCCCAGCCATAGTCCTACCAGCCCCAGCCCTACTACTACCTACCCCAGCCCTAGTCCTACCAGCCCTACTCCTACCTACCCCAGCCCTAGTCCTACCATCCCCAGCCCTACTCCTACCTACCCCAGCCCTAGTCCTACCAGCCCCAGCCCTACTCCTACCTACCCCAGCCCTAGTCCTACCAACCCCAGCCCTACTCCTACCTACCCCAGCCCTAGTTCTACCAGCCCTACTCCTACCTACCCCAGCCCTAGTCCTACCAGCCACAGCTCTAGTCCTACCAGCCCCAGCCCTATTCCTACCAGCCCCAGCCCTAGTCCTACCAGCCCCAGCCCTAGTCCTACCAGCCCCAGCCCTAGTCCTACCAGCCCCAGCCCTAGTCCTACCAGCCCCAGCCCTATTCCTACCAGCCCCAGCCCTAGTCCTACCAGCCCCAGCCCTAGTCCTACCAGCCCCAGCCCTAGTCCTACCAGCCCCAGCCCTATTCCTACCAGCCCCAATCCTAGTCCTACCAGTCACAACCCCACATCTGGAATGGTGCTTATTCAGCGGTTTCATTCCAGATGCCACTAATGCGTGCACACACACATTTTGTTTTTCTATCCTCGTGGGATTGATTTCCATTCAAAATCCTATTTCCCTAACCTTAACCCTTACCCTAACCCTAAGTCTAACCCTAATTGTAACACTAATCCTAAACTTTGTCCACATGGGGATGTTGGATATTTTCCCTTGTGGACACACACACACACACCACCTTCTTGCATTCTTCTTCGCCCTCCCATAACACTAATCATCCTAAATGATCTCCAGCTCACTGATCAATCCCTGAAGCATAACCTTCCATTCTTAAGTGAGGACTGGTGCATAATACATTCATCAGTTTCCCGATCCCTCCCCCACTCCCTCCCTCACCCTCCCTCCTCACTGAAATGGCATTGAATCACTTAGAGCTGGATTAGTCTGAAGATGGGCGAGGTAAGGGAGCAAAGGTGAAAGGGGAAGAAGATGAATGAGAGGGGAGGTAGGGAGGCAGGGTGGCTTAAGCTGGATCTAGTGCAGGGGTGTGTGTAGGCAGGCACATGTGGACCAGGGTCAGAGTCAGGGTCAGGGTGGACTGACTGTGTCCCCCTAGCCTAGTTCTCTGCCTGGCAGTGACCAGGCTGCCAAAGAGGAGTGGGACGTGGAACACGAGGATATGAATGCAGAGCTTTGTCCAGCACACGGTCATCACATTCCACTGGAGCCACTGTGTGTGTGTGGACGCAGCAGAGCGGAGGAGAGGAGAGGGCTGGAGTGTACTTGCCAGGCTGGGCGTACTTGCCAGGCTGGGCACAGAGCCACAATGGAGCACCAGGGATCAAGCCATGGTCTCTCCGGTCATCTGTCCCCAAAACACATACTGTAGCAACATCACAGGCCTCTCTCTGACATAGTCTGTTTTAGAAACAACTCTTTGTTATGAGGGAATAGTTCTCAAAAGAGAAGTGAATTTAGCGCTGTGGAAAAGTGAATTCAGCACTATGGTAAAGTTTTGTGAATAAGGGCCCATTCGGATCAGCTGTCTTGGAGTCAAAGGCTCTACTGCATTATTGTTGATATTTACAGAGTGCCATGCTGAGAAACATGAACCCTGCTTGCTTCTTTGGGTATGAAGCGCTCACAATTAATGTGATTTAGAATAGGACAGCGCACCCATAGGTCAGTATGTGGCAGTACACCGCAGTGCTGTTGAATGATGTGTGGTGTGGTGGGTTACAGTGTGGAGTAATATAGTTGTTAATGTTTTAATCCCAGCCTGGGTCTGGGCCAGCTATGGAAGAAATTAGTCATTGCTTAGCAGAGCGCTAAAGAGACAGAGGATTGGCTCTGGCTCTCTCTGCCAGGCTTCTGATGTAGCTACATATATCTGCAGAGTGGAATTCAGAACGAAGGAGTGATACAGTGGTCAACTTCAGTATGTTTTATCTCTTAGATGGCTGTGTGAAAACATGCTTTCCCCATATCAAACTATTTAGTCGTTTTACAGACACCTCCACATTTTGCCCACACTCTCTTCTTGTATGATGTTTTGTGGAAATACAATACAATAATATTTAATATCTCCCTTCAATATTAAACACACTTTTGTATGAGTTGATATAATGGCTGTGGTCATTTCTGGACAAACAAGCAGTTTTATGATTCCCTGTGCTTGACTCAGTAGGATCAAACCATGCATGGGGGTGGTCGCGGAACACAGACATTTTACCCCAAATTTATGAAAACTGCTTTGTGACGGCACATCATGAAGGAACGAGGCAGGGCAAGTGAAAGTCTGAGTCCCAAATGGCACCCTATTCCCTTTATAGTGCACATATACAGTACCAGTCAAAAGTTCGGACACACCTAATCATTCAAGGGTTTTTCTTTATTTTTTATATGTTCTACATTGTAGAATAATAGTGAAGAC
This sequence comes from Salvelinus namaycush, assembly GCF_016432855.1. Classification (NCBI taxonomy): domain Eukaryota; kingdom Metazoa; phylum Chordata; class Actinopteri; order Salmoniformes; family Salmonidae; genus Salvelinus; species Salvelinus namaycush. The sequence continues at coordinate 77,195,277 of NC_052310.1, forward strand.
ATCAGAACTATGAAAGAACACACATGGAATCATGTAGTAAGCAAAACAGTGTTAAACAAATCAAAATATATTTTATAGTTGAGATTCTTCAAAGTAGCCACCCTTTGCCTTGATGTCAGCTTTGCACACTCTTGGCATTCTCTCAACCAGCTTCATCAGATAGTCACCTGGAATGCATTTCAATTAATAGGTGTGCCTTGTTAATTTGTGGAATTTCTTTCTT